>NC_090705.1:20400125-20706189 GCF_040954835.1 Lepisosteus oculatus
AAGTATTCCTCCGGTTTGTGCTCCAGGTGTGCAGATCACAGTAAAGCCAGGACTCCACTGGTTTGTGCTCCAGGTTTGCGGGGCACAGTAAAGCCGGGACTCCACCGGTTTGTGTTCCAGGTGAAAAGTGCACAGTAAAGCCCGATGTAGTTTGTGTATCAGGGCCAGGCGGGTTGAGGTTTTGGATGATACCGCACCAGTCTGAAGACAGAAACATGCAGTAAAGCCAAACGGGAGTGCGTGGGTCTGGGAAAATTAGTTGGTGTAAAGACAAGTTAACGAAGGTTTCTGACTGGATGTCAGAGAAAAAGAAGTTAAAAGATGTAGAAGAAAAGCTTAAAAAGAAATGTGGTCTGTCTGATGGAACGTGGACAGAACCAGGATGAAACAATCAAATAGAATTGGGTGCAGAAGTTTAACAAATAATGAACAGAAACGAAATGAAGTTATATATGCAAAAAAAAAGAAATAGAACGCCTTAAATGACAATCTGGGAGAAGGGTGGGAATTAGTGTGGAGATTTTTGAAAGAGCATTACCCACCAAAAACAGATTGGAGAAAAGTAACAACACGACAGCAGAAGGAAAGTGAGGATATTTCAGATTTTACAGAAAGGTATATAACTTTATGAATAGTATACTCAGGGTTAGTCAATGAAAAGGAAGTGAATGAAGTTTAACAAGTGGTAGGAGGCTACTGGAGTAGTGGGGCAAGGGTTGTGTTTTAAAGGAGATACAAGCTGTCACAATATGCTTGGGAAATGATGTATAGTTCCAACTGCGGATGTGGGTGGGGGACACACCAGACCTATTGGGCTGGGTCGCAGCATTTATAAGGAATTTCTGTATGAGACAGCATTTATGTGAACTACCTCAGTAGAACCCTGAGGTATTGTGATTGTTCTACCTGATGAGGAAATCCATAAGGCTGGGCTACTCCAAGTATTAGATTCTTTGACAGGAAAAGGTATATAACCAACTACATAGTAAAGCCAGGGTGAATTACTTCTTGGAACAAGCTCGCCTAGTGACGAATTGGCTTAAGGAGGGTAGTGTAGTTTAAAGACAAAATTGCCTTGACCCCTGCAGCAGAAACCATTTTAAATTATTTGAAACAAGCTTTCTTGCAGGCACTGGCCCTGGGCTGGATTCCCTCAGACGGATCATCTGTATGTAAGTGAAATAGGTTGAGAGCTGCTGTGCTGGTGCAGGAGCATGGAGGTGGGCATCGCCTGGTGGGTTATTATTTAGGACCCCTCGATGCGGTGGCCAAGGGGCCGTGTTTATATGTTGTGCAGGCTACCTGCCTGGCAGTATAAACTGTGAATAATCTGGTGTTGAAGCAGCAGATTGAATTAAACGATTTAATTAAAACTTGTAAATACTGTATGCTAAATGGTCAAACTGTTACAATTTATATGGATTCATGGTTTGCATTTGGGGTATGCCATAATTTTGGGAGAATGTGGAGAAACAGGGATTTTCTCACATCTACAGGTACTCTGGGTTGGTAGGAGAATTGTTAGAAGTTCTGGCCCTCCCAAAACAGATTGCAGTTGTTAAATGTAAAGGACATAACAAAGAGGACTCATCTGTGGCTTAAGGCAATGCCCTCGCTGACTGATTTTTATGAAACCACAGGACCATAATGTATAGGAAGTATATAATACCTGGCCAGTAGGTCATATCCTACCAATCATTACTAATTCAGGTGCTAGAGTGTCTACACAGATTTCTCTTTCTAATATCTTCTATGGGAAGATATTGCTGAATCTTAAGGAATGTTAGAAGACTAGTGATTTCAGAGTGGTTCATTTAAGCTTGTTGATTTTAGCATTCATGTCATTAGCTCGTTAGACACTGTCCCCACAGTGTAATTTACAGACCTATTATATTCTTCACTTTGGGTACTTGGAATTTCTCAAGGGACAATATTTAATGTTCCTCCTCCTCCATCCCTTCCTACAGTATGACTGAATTTCCTACAAAGTATAAAATATTAGATTATTTTTTTAGAATTAAACCTGCTTTCCGGTTGGACAATCACAGAAACATTTTCCGAGATACTTTAGTTCGAATATGTTCAAATATAGTAAAAGTTCCATTTCAAAGGAAACAAAGTCATTAAGTTAAGTTATTAATGAGTGACCTCATTACTATTGTTCTTAGTGTAGTTCCATACACAGTATGATTGCTGTGATACAAACAGAGGTTTAGACATTGAAAACATCTAAGACACCCTTTAGCAAATAACAAACACAGAGGGACAAGCTGTATTAAATAGGAGTGACCTTAACATATTAGAGATGAGATACTGTATACAAGACAACATGGTGAACATGTAGTCAGGCCTGTCAGATACTCACAGCAATACCAGAAGTGCAGAAACATTTTCTCTGGGAACTTAAATACAAAGTGATCCTACAGTATCTACTCTGGGCACTTTAAAACTATTCCCCATCATTCCTTCTTTGATCAGATCAATATTACTTTCCTTTGTAACACTCCAGACCCAGTATTCCAGCATAATCAGTCTCATGTACAATATTTTCATGATGTGTCACTTTGGAATTCTGGAGACCTCAGCCGGGTTCTCTTTGCTTCTCTTGCAACAATATGGAAGTGAGTGCTGTTAATATTGAGGTAAATGTGGTATTTTGTTAACTAGCAGGGCTGTCTGTGTCTCAAAATAACCCTTGGACTGCATCCCTCACAACACAGAGAAAAAAAAGATAACCTGCTTCCTGTACTTATTACAAACCTCAAAGCACATTTGGAAGGCTAATCCATTAGCAAACTTTTACATAAAAAAACAAAATGTTTTTTTCTCTCAAACTTTTTTATCCTACAGAAATCTTAACCATTTGCTCAACAAACAGTGCCCATTACGAGCATTAACACCCAACTTTATTCCACACTTACTGTATATACACTACCCTTAGCACAGGCCTTCATTTCACCTGTGCTCAATTAACTCAGGGCAAACACCCCACTAGCCTTTATAATGTAGGAACATCTAGGAAGAGTTGTTTTCCCACTCTTTTGTGATTTCTGGAACTACATCCTCTATGAATTTGCCTCATATTTTGTCACAAGATAAAGAATCACCTTACTGTATATACTGTATATATATTACAGTCATGCAATTTCAAGAATATTGCTCACATCAAAAACCCAGGAAAGTTTCTGTAAGTAAACATTTAAATAATGCCTATTACAATAATAATCCTTGACAAAACAACTTAATTGAATTAGCTTCAGAATCCAGTGATTGCATTTTGCAGTTACCCCTAAAATTGAATCTTTAAAAGAACAAATTACTTACTCCTGTTACATTCCTGTGTAAGAAAAAATACCTAAAAAAACTAAAGCAGACATGAAGCAAACTAAAACCTGAAAAAGGACTGCACAGTCCAGGAAACCAGTAGACTTTTGCCAGGTAGTAACAAAAATAACCTCAGTTATGCCTTTCCTTTAACAGCCCAGAGGCTAGCTAGCTGATGCGGAAGGTATACAGTAATTGAGTGCAATCTAGCAGATCAAGATTGAACACAGGATGTTTAATACATTACCAAACACATTTCACATTTCAGTACATTGACACCAACTCTGAAGGCTTCTTGTCAAACACAGTGTGTACAGTAATAATTAAAAAAAAGTGTTATTATTTTATAAAGGACCTAATGGTTTCTGTGTGAAAATACTGTAGATTAGCACAGATTAATGTGGGGATCGATAGAGAAAAGTAATCTGGAACAAAGGACACCAGATCTATGTCGAATACATTATGAACTTTTTGGAACACTGAAATGTCAGAAAGAAGTGCATTAAACAGTACATGCAAAAGGGAAAACTCATTCATGGTTGGAATTAAAGGTGAATTACTTGAGCAGTTGCCAGCCATGTGAAGACAGGAAGGGTGTCTCACAAAACAGGTGCTTTACGGTGTTCCTTCTCTGTTATGAATAAAGTACTTTGAGCTAAAATAGACTTTTACTTAATCTTAAACATCAGGCTATGCAAATAAACTCTGTTATCATTATTTGATTGTGAAATCTATAGGGAGTGATGCAAAATCAAGCAGCCATTTTCTCTGTGTTTTCGGTTAAGTCAGAGTCATCCTTATTATTTCAAATTGCTTTGATTATTGTTCCAATGCTTGTGAAGCCATAAATGCAGCATCCTGTTATCTCTGGATCAGATATCTATGGATTGTTGCATTTTGTCAGTGTATATTTTGCTCTTATCATTCATATCAGAAGTACTTTACCCTTTGTTTGGTGGTAATACATATTGAGTTGTTGTCTCCAGGAAAGCCTTTTCTAAAACATATTAGTGAGAAGATATGTCATTACTAGTGAACATGTTATACTGTATATTGAGTGAAACATTATCATAAAAGGGTCTGATACAATAATTGAATGAATTCTTCATAATTTTAAGAATAATTATTAGCAATAATAATAATTCCATTAATAATTACTAATAATTAATAATAATTCTTATTAATGGAGAACAGAAAAAATGTTGATGTACTGTATTTTATGTATTTCTACCAATTGTAGTGTATTTGAAGATACTGCTTTGGTCCCTTGGGTTTCCATTGATTAGTGAAAGGGAGTCCTTTATTATAATGCCATACATGGCTATGTTAAATACATTTAAAATGTAAACCCATTTCTGTTTGTATCAATACACAATGCCAATCAAAGTATAAGGTGTCAAATCCAAAGAGCTGGTGGCATAAACAAGTACAGTGTGTATTAGTGTACTCTGTCCTGTTTTCATCAGTACAAATCTGTAGTGTTAAGAATAAGCGTGCAGCTTTTCTTCTGGATCTTACAGCATATTTAACATTTCCTTTAGGAATGAACAGAGTTTGGGGAACTAAATTGGCAACACTGTGTTGATTTAATAGCATATTTCTAGATATGGTGGGGTGATATTGTAAAATCAATAAACTATTTAGAATTTGATGAGTACACTCTCATCGCCTTATTTATGTTCTTATTTGTACTTAGCAGATATTGCCAATTGGTTGAACATTGTATAGCAAATGCTCTATTCTCATCTGTAATATCTGCATGACTCTGTAGGATCAATATGACAGAAGCAGACAGATCCGATTGCTAGAATGAATGGCCATTTTTCATCTGCAACTGCTGTTATGCATTGTCCCAATCGAATCTCTTTCCTCCTGTCACTTCTTCATCAAAAACAAATTAAACCTGACATATTTGAGCTGAGAGCAGGGAGCCATATGCTCTCTCTTTCTGTTTCTCCTTCTTTCTATGTCTTTAGCTATTTGGTCTTGTTACCATGAAGAATGTCTATATTTCACTCCTCATTTCCTGACTATAATAAATGTATAGAGATGTTTCTCTTAAACTTGACACAGTGTCTAATGCCAGCACGGAAAAGAACCAAGGAGATTGTTTTGATGTATTATCTACATATACAGTATACATACAATATAGAGGGCTTTGCATATTTATTCACCCCTACCAATGATGTCCTGTTTTCAACTAAAAATGATTTAAATCAAAACCTGAACGCATATGTTGAACATGTCTATGGCTGAAAAAAAATGTCAAGTGTCAAGAAGAATTACAAACACAAATTAAAACATTTTATTATTTTAACATTAATATTTTTTTAATATTTCAGCATACTGTAAGTGCCACATACTGTATTGAATATCACCCAGCAAGTCACAACTGGCAATCAACTGAAGCTAAGCAGGTGTGAGCCTGGTCAGATACTGTAGGAAACCTCCTGGGAATGTTAAGGTTGCTGCTGGAAGAGGTGTTAATGAGACCAGTGGGGAGTGCCCACCTGTAGTCTGTGTGGACAATATACTGTGCAAAGGCACTGTCCTTATAAGACGTTCTCAAAAAGAGTAGGGGTGTTACTCTGGTGCCCTGGCCAGATTTCTCCCTAGCCTTTTCCTGGCCTCCTAATAATCCCCATCTATGATTTTGTTTCATCACTCTGTTCTCCTCCCCACTGATAGCTGGTATATGGTGAGCGTTCTGGCGCACTTTAGCTGCAGTCACATCATCCAGGTGGATGTTGCACATTGGTGGAGGAGAGTCCTCATCACCACTAAAGTGCTTTGAGCGGTGTGTCCAGATAAGTGTTAGTATTATTTCTTATATATTTACCTCCTTTGCTATGACAAACCTCAATTATTTCAGCTACACACACAATTAGCTAAAATGCCTCTGTCTGTGTACAATAATAGTGGTTCAGTTGACTTCAGAATAAATACTGTATACAGTATTTGTTTCTGCAAGGTCCATCAGTCAGGTAGTGAATTTCAAGTAAAGAGTTAATCATGGAGTAAAAAAGCACACAATATTACAAATACTAATAACTATGGAATCAACATATTTCAGTCTGGGATATTTATATTTCACATTAAATTAAAAATAATAATTTTAAAATGAAAACTGTATTTATATATATATCATTTGTAATTTTACAAAATGGGACATCATTTGGAAGAGAATGAACACTTTTGCTAGGCACTGTATCTCAATGTACTGTGCAGTATGTGATTATTCTGTATTGATCTATAAAAAAAAATGAAACATAACAAATGGTTTGCAAAACCATTAACAGCCTCTATATTATTTTTAGTTTCCAAAGGCAACATACAAATTGGTCAGACTTACATTGGGCACATTTGTGTCAAAAGCGCAGTATTTCATATTTGCAAATCAAAGAAAAGTCCTACTATTCCTGCATTGTGTACATATAAGAAAATGATCAAAGCATAAAGCTAACAAATGATCAAAACACACCAGAATATAAGTATCTATTCTAAAATGATGAGTATGGGATTCAATAAATTGGTTTCTTCCTCTTTTAGGATTTTGAACAGCAATTAAGACAGAAGTTCTTTCTCTGGAATGACTATTATTTTCAGATTTATCCTATGAGTTTAAGACCAGCAGGGCACAAACCTCATCCTTCAAACTTACAACTTATAAATATTTTATGTACAGCCATTGATACACAGTTGTTTCTAGAAAAAAGTGATGTTAATTTAAATGAAGAGTATATGTACAGTAATTACAGAAAAATGGTGTTATCAGAAATGCACATACAGCACAGTGTTGCTTGCAATTAATATACAGTTTAATTTAGTTTAGTTATTGTCAAGGTACTGTATGTGCAATTGTGTAATTCCTAAATATATGTGTGTTTTGCCAGCTGTAACTGCACTTCAGAGTTTATTCTGCTCACCCTTTTAGGGATCAGGGGTAGTAAAAGTGCCCTAAAATTGCCTTGATCTTATGAAATATATCTGGATAACCCCATCCAGAGACATCACTTTTCTGCTGTTAGAACAACAATTACATTTAGGACCAAATTTCAGCTGCCCTGAATGAAAACTGACTGAGCAGGAGAGGTGGATTTGGAAGAGAAAATCAGAGGAAGAATATTTGATTAATGGTGTTGGATATACATTCAAGAATGAAATCATCAGCTCAGCTTCATGAGTTCTCTGTTGGAATCAATGCGAAACTCATGAGTCTTCATCTCAAATTTGGAAACAAGAGTGTCAGCAAGATTTCTGCATTGGAGAATAAACAGACTCAAAATATCCTAATATTAGGATAATATTAAATACTGAATATTGAGTACCTGAACTAAATACTGGTACCTGATTTACTTTGTCATTGTCTGTAATCTGAAAGTTGTTCACATCACCAGAACAGTGACAGGAGCTCATACATGCTGTACTGTTCACTTTCTTATTCATTCAACTGTGTCCAATTTGACACTAGTACCAAAAGATCACCTATAGGAGAGGCATCAAAACACTAAAGGATTCATCCAAAGGGGAACATTTTCAAGTCTCAACAAGGAACAGAAGAAATGTAGTCCTACCACTAGGAAGGTTCTTATGATGGCATATCACCAATGCCAGCAAGGTTTGAATCAGAAAGCACCATTGTCTGTTTCATGAAGATGACCAGGTAAGTGACACAGTTATTGATTACAAGCACAAGGCTTTGTGTATGGCAGAGTGACCCAAACTGCAAAGACAGGCTGGCCCACCAAAAAACACAGGCAGGAATTTTGAAACATGGTGGAAAGGAACTAATAATATACTTTCAGGACATCATCACACAGATCTGGAATGATTAGGTAATCCTAAATAATTTTAAGGTTGCCATGATTGTGACAAAATTTAAACATTGCAATAAATCCCACTGAACATAATGGTTCATTAAAAGAATCTGGAACCAATTTTCCAGTATGGGTTCTGTATAATTATATACAAATTCTCATTTAGGGCCTGATTTAGAATGTATTCCTAATTTGTCTGTAATACAGTATGTATCCTTTCTATATTAAGATGTTGTGATCTTTGTATCTTACTGTAGACAATAAATACAGTAGATACAGATACACTATAGCTCTATGGAGGGTTGACTCATTCATTTCAATAGGGACTGTATTTACGATCCTATGACCGCCTCCTATCAAAGCCACAAGCAGTGTATGAACCAAATCCTGTCACCTGTTCTTAAAGACCTGATTTCCCCAGCACAGGCCCAGTCTTAATACAACCCTCATCACAGAACCCC
This sequence comes from Lepisosteus oculatus, assembly GCF_040954835.1. Classification (NCBI taxonomy): domain Eukaryota; kingdom Metazoa; phylum Chordata; class Actinopteri; order Semionotiformes; family Lepisosteidae; genus Lepisosteus; species Lepisosteus oculatus. Next base: position 20,408,728 of record NC_090705.1, read on the forward strand.
ATTACTGAGTCTAATTACCAGTCGTTAAGAGATGAATCAATGGCAGACAGAAATAATTGGGAATTCAGCAAGATTGAGAGTCCTTTGTGTGAACAAACAGTGCAATACATTTTAATAGAGGTCTCTTGAAGTCAAAATAAGCTTTAATGAAAGATTTATTTCTCTATATTTCTCATGTAAGACGGATCTCCCTTCCTGTGTTGCTGAAAGTGCCATGATATTATTATTGAATCTATGCCTTTTCTTTGTCTCATACTCATGAAAATCTATTCATTATGTCCACTGAATGGGTATTTTGTTAACAGGGTTCCAAGTAACACAAATGATAATGCATTGATTTTTTACTCCACGGGGCACACATATTAAGACATGAGAATATAACTCACTGTCTGGGTAGCATTTTATTGAGAACTATTTCTGCAGAACAGCATTATGTCTGGCTAAGGAGTAAAATTCTTATACTGTAGTTGTTTATTCAAAGTTCCATAAATAAATCCATTTTCTGCATCAAGATCCTCACTTAAAGTATGAGATAAAGAAAATTTAAATCATCTGGAATTGGGATGCAAATGCACTGTGAGAATGATTTCAAATTGCCATTTTGGTCATATAAATCATTAATTATGTTCTCTGTGTTGTTATTTCTGCATTGACATTGACAAGTTTACAAACCATTCAAGCATAATTGTCTGTTGAAAAGACCTCTAAAAACTGAATTAGAGTAAATAATGAAGGGAAATATATCAATGTTGCTTTAAAATGGAAAGGAAGACCTAATTTGTTTTTTTTTATATATGAAGAGATTTGATTTTGTCTTCTGCATTCATGTACATATTAGGCTGCTTTTTGAATGCACATAATGCATAACCACAGGATTCTGCAAACATATACAATGTTTCATTAATAAATAAATTACAAGACTGAGGTTTTTGAATTGAAGTGGGATGTGTTCCAAGTAGAAAAATAACACATTTATTTTCAGAAGGAGTCCTACACTAAACTATTTACTTTTGACAAATTTTCTAAGGGAAGAATCTGAAATTTAATTGACTTGAATTGATATCAATTGATATCAATGACACTATTATAGTGTTTACACAAAATATAAAGATCATTCAAGGAAATGCATGTAGATGTACAGTATACTGTACTTCAACATGTGCTAATGCCTCCTGGATAGGATTATGAGACTAACTAAAAAATAAATAAAATAAAGCTAAACAGACTATCTATAGTTAATATGATGATTCAGTCAATTGACCTTGTGGGAAATAGACAAGGTGTCCTCTAAATATCCTTGCAAAAGGCATCTGGGTAGCCTGCCTCATCCTGTCAGAGCTCCATTTACTGTTTTGACCATGTTTCTTTCTTTCTGCAATTTGGATCTCAATATACTGTATTTACACAGTTTATTTAAAATTAATGTTATACTTTAAAATTGCTTTCATAAATGTTCAGTATATAAAAGATAATATTGCATAAAAACTAATACACAACCATTACATATCAAACTGGTTTAAATTGCTAAATCTGGGCATGGATTACCTTTAGAGTTTATAAATCAGAATCAAGTAGGAACTTTATCAGCGTGAAACAAGACTGTTTTTTTGTCCAGAATGAGCTGACATTTCTATTTCAGAGTTAGTGAAAATATAGCCTGCGGCCTCTGGATTCTGCTCATCAGCAGTTTAATTGCAGGAATGACACGGTGAATAGCTGTCTAATCTCTACAGTTCATCATGCTCTTATACAGAGACATACTTGCAATTGTGTGGAGGAAGGGATTGTAGGGTGGTGCACGGATTTAAATTTTCCGAGATTCACATCATTTTTAAAATAAAATAATTATTACTGTCATTTTTAATGAAATTCTTCTTCTGGAACATGACTTCAAATTGCAGGCAATCCCAGTGACTCTGCATTATAACATGAAACTGCAGAGCATTACATTGTTAACAATATAGAAAAGAAAATCTGTGAATTATCATCTGAATTACATTTTCTCTAGCTCAACACTCCCTCATCTTCACCAAGGAATAAAATGAAAACCTCTTGAAAACTGAATTTTATGGTTTTCATTTATTTATTTTTTCATGTTTTACAAAGCACTTTTGTATTATTTTTGCCCCAACTATTTGCCATTTTACCAAGGAAACGCACTGTTCCAGTCACATAGACAGTTCCTGTTGTTCCTTCTCTGAGCAGAAAAGGAAGAGAATGCGCAAGGAAATGAATTACTCCACTGCACTTGAAGAGACGTCTCAATTAGTGCCATCTTTTCAAAAATATTTAAATTGTAAGCCCTTATACTGTATCAATAGATACAATTTTACTTATCTAAAAACGTATTTCTTTTTGTACCATTCTGTTGTACTGTATAATTGCCGTAACATTTTGTAGCCTCAATTTCTAAAACATTTTTGTGGTTACCCTAAAAAAGGTAAGATATGTAATGAAAATTAATTGAAATATCATAATTATCAGAGGCAAGAGTGGAAAACTATGTACTTATAAACCATATAAAACAACAAGAAAGAAATAGAAAATCTGTACCTGCTTCAAATGCTTTCAAAAGTCAAACATGAAGAACTGTGAATTTCTGCATGAACAAAAATCTGTGAAATTGCTAGAAAGAGACAAATGAGTAAAATTGTTTGGATAATCTCTTTGCATAGTTTCACATCAGTGAGTCTATCTATGCTGTTCCTCTGGCGAGTCCCCATTATTCTCTGTCATCCACTATTAATTATTGGGATTTCTGATCACTAATCTAAAATAGGAATGCATTAATGACTCTTCCTCACATGGAATGCTGTTGTTTAATACTAGAGCAATAATGTCAGAAAAATTTTATTTCATTTTTTCTGTACCAAAAGTCATTGTAATAATAATTTTACATATAGTACCTTTAACGATTGAAATGTTGAGGTAAACTGTACTGCATTTTAGTTGGTCCCATAATAATCTATACTATATGGTTACAACTAAGCCAGCAAAAACATTACTGAGGAGGAAATATTTATTGATTTACATGGACAATTGGAATTTCTAGGATCCCTGAATAGTCAATTGTGTAATTTATTTAAATGTTAACTGGATGATGAGATAAAAAATATATTTTTGTGTACAAGCTGTTTTTTTTAACCATCATAAATGAACAATGATTGCAGAGCTCACAAAGGTAGTGCTAGCACAGATGTCAATTCAGCACCAATAAACTGCTTTTTTGCTACTTGAGAACAATTTTAAAATGAGGCAAGAGTGATGAAGAAAGAAACGTTTAATAAACAAATGATTATTTATGTGTACTGTAGCGTTAGCAGGTTCTTTTTCAGAACTAAAGAACAGTGGAGACGCGATTAACCAAGCACTGACTTTATTTAACAACCACACCAAAACCAAACACAGGATCTACACACACATGAGGAGACTGACGAACATTTAGGGTGGTAATTACCTAACAACACACTATACTTTTACAGGACTACACAGGACACTAGAATTACTAGGACATTATTTACACAGGTAGGGTCAGCCGCTGGTCATCGTGATGACCCTCAGACTCTTCCTGGCTACTACTCCCAGCATGCCCAGCGGTACTACGAGCGCCTAGGGGCGCTTCCTCCTCACCACCAGGCGAGGGCGTTACACTGCCCCCACCTGAAGCATCTGGCGTCTCGCCGACGTCGAACACCCCCCTCAGGCTGTACTCGTATTCGGCCAACTGCTGCGGAACCCTGCGTGAGCGGCCGCTGCGCTGCGGTGACGGCTGGCGATCCACGGACGCCCCACTATCGGCCGGCTCCGGCCCCGGCTGCTCCTCTGGAGCCTCCCCACACAGCTCCTCCTCCCGGGCCCGGTAGGGGGCCAGGCGGTCTCGGTGCAGGACCACCACTCTCCCCCCTGTTCGCAACCGGACACGGTAGCAGACCTCGCCCACCACCCCGAGTACCTCAGCGGGCCCCTCCCACGACGGCGCCAGCTTAGGGCTGAGGCCTTTGCGGCGGCGCGGGTTGTACACCCAAACCGAGTCCCCGGGCTGGAAGGCAGGCCCCCTGCAGCGCAGGTCATAGTACCGCTTCTGCCGGACCCCCTGTGTCAGGTGGGTCCGTGCAAAGCTGTGCACCCGCTGCATCCGCTGCCGCAGGTCCCACTCGTAGTCCGGTCCAGCCGGTGGTGCCGACCCGTCTCCGGGCGGCGGGCCGAAGACCAGGTCCACCGGTGTTCGCATTTCCCGGCCCAGCATGAGCGAGGCCGGGGTGCACCCGGTGGATTCCTGGACCGCGGTCCGATACGCCCAGAGCGCAAGGGGGAGGTGGCGGTCCCAGTCCCGTTGGTGCCGGGACACCAGGGTGGCCAGCTTGGTGGCGAGCGTCCGATTAAACCGCTCTACCAACCCGTCGCTCTGGGGATGCAGCAGGGTGGTCCGCGTCTTAGTAATCCCCAGGCGCTGGCACACTCTGGCGAAGACCTGGGACTCGAAGTTACGCCCCTGGTCACTGTGTAACTCCTCCGGCACCCCCAGCCTGGCAAACATCCCCTCCAGCAGTGCACCGGCCACCGTGGGGGCACTCTGGTCCGGGAGGGCGTAGGCCTCCGGCCACTTCATAAAGTAATCCATGGCCACCAAGATGTAGCGGTTCCCGGCCTCGGTGCGCGGAAACGGGCCCAAAACGTCCACTCCCACCCGCTCCATAGGAGCCCCCACCTGGTGTTGTTGGAGGGGGGCCCGAGAGCGCTCGGGGGGACCCTTCTGCGCCACGCACACCGCACACGTTCGGCAGTACCGCTCCATGTCCCGGTGGCAAAGACCCCAATAAAAATGGCCTCGGAGACGCTGCAGGGTTTTTTTACTGCCGAAGTGCCCCACACCCGGCTGGCCGTGCACCGCTCGGAGCACCGCCCCGCGGAGCGACCGAGGCACCACCAGCTGCCACCGTACCTCGCCACTGGAGGGTACCCGCCACCCCCGGTGCAGCACCCCGTCCTTTACCTCCAAGGCCTCCCACAGGGCGCAGAGGGCCTTGATGGACTTCGGGTGCGGTGCGAGCTCCTCTCGCGTAGACCGCACTCCTGCTGCCCTCCAGCGGAGCACCGGCCCCACGTCAGGATCAGCTGCCTGACGCTGCGCCAGGTCTGGCAGGCCCACCCCCAGCGGCCCCTCCCGGGCCGTGGCCGCGGTGCTCACCCCCGCCACGGTGCGGACAGCCTCCTCACGCTGCTTCGCCGGGCGCAGTGATGGCAGTCTGCGGCTTCGCAGGGACGCCGCGAGAGAGCGTCGGCATTGAGATGGCGAGACCCCGCACGGTGCACGACAGTGAAGTCGTACTCCTGCAGGATCTCTATCCATTGCGCCATCTGCCCCTCTGGCTCCTTAAAGTGAAGCAGCCAGGTGAGGGACGCATTGTCGGTCCTCAACCGGAACCGGGTCCCAAACAGGTACGGCCTGAAGTGGTGGACCGCCACCATCACCGCCAGCAGCTCGCAACAGGTCACGCAGTAGTTCCGCTCAGGCCTAGTCCGACTATAGTAGGCCACTAGGCGCTCCCCATCTGGCCCCTCCTGTGCCAACACCGCCCCCACCCCCGAGTCACTCGCGTCGGTGTCGAGAACATATGGCAACCGCGGGTCGGGGTAGGCCAGCACGGGGGCCCCCACCAGAGCTTCACGCAACCGACCAAAGGCAGTCTCACAGCCCGAGTCCCAGTCAAAACGGCGGCCCTTGTCGGTGAGGCGGTGCAGCGGGGCAGCGATCCTGGCAAAGTCCCGGACGAACCTCCGAACCCACCCCGCTTCTGACATCAATGTAACGCAACGGGGGCCCGGACGGTGCAGGGGCCGAACAGATGCGGCAAGGGTGCCCGCCCGAGCCCCCGTTGCGTTACATTGGTGTCAGAAGCGGGGTGGGATAGCCCTTCGCCGGGGACGGCGATTTAAGCGGGGGAGAGTGTCACGCTTACGGCCGACAAGCACTGTGTGTAAGAGCCGGCGTACCAGAGCAGGTGACGTCACCGCCCTTCCCTGTGATAGCAGGACCACAGCTACTGGGCTCTGGAGAGATCTCTCTTTAGCTCATGGGGCTAGGTCGCTGCGGAGAGACGCGGAAGTCCCGGGTTCGAGCCTCCAGTCGGGATGGGGCCGACCAGATGCGGCAAGGGCGCCCGCCTGAGCCCCCGTTGCGTTACAGTACAGTACATGTACTGTATGTATGACGTGACTGTGTACTGTAATCTGCTATGTTGTCTTATTTAATAAAAATAGTATAATATTATACTATTTTATAGTGATATTACCTATTTCCTCACAAACTGAAATTCACTTGCATTAGACAATTATCACAGTAGTCTCAAAGGAAAGCACTGTTTTTTTCTCTAAGGGTGGCACTTTACAACTCCCTTGAAAGAATCCCTGGGTATCTAATGATGAAAGATTGTACAGTACTTCTGAACAAACATTTTTATGATATTGTAAACTGGAAGCCAAAATGATGATTAATTTAACTTGTTTTTTTAGCTCTGTCTCAATGTAAATTGCACGAGTGATATGGACATGTGCATTTTCAGTTTATTGACATACAAGTTTTAAAATGTGTAGGACTGTGTTACAATTGTAAAAAGCAACAGTAATTTTACCGTAGTATTTGCATGAATAAAATTGCCAATATAGTGTGAATGCTATGCATTTATGCATTACTAGAATATGCAGTAGACAGGACATTTTATTTTCTTCTCACAGATTGGGCAACTCCTACTAATAAAATACTTCTTTTCAGTACTGACCCAATGTTGAGCCATATACAGTAGCATATATTCTCAGTGAGTTCCTTCTTCCAAGAAAGACATTGCCCCTGAATAAATATCATATAATATAATCCATATAAGCATATCATATTGTTAATAATTTAATACATATCTGAATATGTCAATGTCACTTTACTATTTTATTGTGTGCTATTTATTATTATTATATAAACAAAATTGTACACTGCATTTTGATTGTCTGCTTTAAATACAACATTATTAATATATGCAGGCCTGTATTTACAGTATGAAAATAGTTCTTAAATTGAAAAAAAAGGTCTTGATGCACTTCCTGGTATGATTTGTAAATTGTTCTATATTTTAATCATAAAATGGATGATGTAAAAACTTTTTATCATTACAATTGCAACATTATGTAACTTTACTTCTTAAGTAACTTATTATTGAGCTGCAACATTTTATAACCTCAATCTGTAAAACATTTTGAGATGGTGGTCACCCTGAAAAGGCACCTTATGCAATAAAATATTATTAATATATAATATTTTAAGAGTGGAGGAAACCATATACTCATATACCATATAAAACAACAAGAAATAGAACTAGCTGCTTCAAATGGTCTTTTAAAAGTTATACATGAAGAGCTGTGTGGTATTACTCTGCTCTATTCCCCACTGATAGCTGATGTGTGGTGAGCGTTCTGGCGCAGTATGGCTGCCGTTGCATCATCCAGATGGATGCTGCACATTGGTGGTGGTGGAGGGGATCCCCATTACCTGTAAAGAGCTTTGAGTGGAGTGTCCAGAAAAGCACAATATAAGTGTAAGCAATTGTTATTGTTATATTATGCAACATTACTTCATTAGTAGCTTTTAAATGAGATGTTTTACAATTTGAAAGTTCAACTTTAGCAATTAATGTAATAATGAACCTATATGAAGAACATTTTCAGATCATTTGAAAAACTGACTCCTCTCTGCATAATGAAAAAGAGGAAAGTGGGTTCTCTGAATGAAAAAGACAACAATGAAACTAGTACTTTTGAAAGTGCACGACTTTCCTGACTACACAGTTATCTTTCTGGCTCTTTAATAGGGAGCAGCTTCAGACTAGAGATTCAGCAAGGGCAGAACCACAAGTACAGCTTATACAGGGTAGTGATACCTATGCATGAATATCTGGAGATGAGAGGAGAATGATCTGGACATGAGAATGTTTCCCTGAGAAGCAAAGGTATTAGAGAGCTGGAATAAAAATCATACTCAGGCATCGATTAGGGAGCTCACATGATGCACTATAGGTTAAGGTTTGATGAAAGACAGACTGAGGGGAGGCTCCCTTTGTAGAAAGTAAGTCTTTTGCATGCATGTTTTTAAAAGCTTGTGGCTAAACTTGCGTCATTGCACCTCCAGATGATGTATCCCTTGTGAAGCTTTTAGTTTAGAGGAAAAGCAGTAACACTATTGTGACTCGATAGACCTAAATGAGTACTTTAACGCCACAAACAAAACATCAGCTTAATTATAAAGGAAGTACAGATTTGGGATTATTGTTGTCATTGTCATCATTATGTCATTGTAGTACACGTAATACTATGTTCATGGCCATAACAAATTAAAATAAAGGTAAAAATAACTTTAACTACTGTATCGCCACACAGTGTTTCAGAGGGCTTACATATAAACAACATCCTCAAACAGTTTCAGAAAAAATCACATGGGATAATATTAATATATATTAATATATATATAATATAACTATATAATATATATAATATTAATAATATATTATATATATATGTAATATGACTTAGCTATAATGCATGAAAGGCTTAGTTAATTTAAAAAGAAACAGATGGAAAAAATATATATTTTTCCTGGAGTGTATACTAAATACCAATAATCTTTATGAGTACAATCAAACTATATATAACCAAAGTTTAAAATAGTTAAAGTATGTACCCAAAATATACATGTCGGTTTTGGCATTCATGAAAAAAAGCTACAAATTTGAATTGAATATTGAATTCTGTAAGTGTACAGATATAGTGCATCAACCCTATAAAGGTACAACATACAAGAAGTGTGAAGAAGTGTAGAATATCAAGTCCAAAAATGTTATATATACTATATACATACATTATACATATAGTACATATGCTTGGGCCACTCACAATATGGTGTAGAAGAAAGAGTAAATAAAAGTTACTCTATTTGTAATTTGGAAATTGTAAGGTGGCTCAAGGTTTGCTCCAGGCCTTATTCAATGCTATAGTGCATCTCTATAGAAATAATTGCTGAATATGCAACATGAATTTGACAGAAAAGTAAATTATTAAGTAATACTCAAAGGAAAAGGAAATCTATATCTTCTATATACATTATTTATCCAAGTTGACATCTTTGCTAAGCTTCTTAATTAAGTACATTATATTGTAGTAAATCACTTGGTAGAAAAGTTTAAAGAAATTGTCATTAAAAAAAGAATGTGTAGTATCTAATAGTTTAAAATGAATTCTGATACTTTCCATTAAATGTTTATTATTTTATTATTTGCATTATTTATTTTGATACAAAGTGGCCCAAGATCAAATATACAGTACAACTCTGTGAATCTCTGTCAAATACAAAGTCTTCATTGAACTGCTGGTGGCTTACTGTCTTCTTCAAAAGAGCAGCTAGTTAATCAACCTGTCCCTCCTGCTATGTGGTGATCATGTCAACAGAAGCCTTGTTATTAAAGTAGCCTGCAGTCTCTTAGGGGCCAGGAGGCTAATCAGGGGGGCTATGAAAGGTTAACGCCAGCCTGAATAATCACACTGAGAAACGGCACCCATGGGGGTAATTGATTCAGCACATTTACCCCACAACCCAGGAGCCTGGATCTATAACTTTGTCCTAAAAAACAGGAGGTTACATGTCTCACTGTGTAAATCAGATTGAGTGGGAACTGGAAATTTAAAAGGTGAGTAGGACAAGCCTTCCAATTTCAGTTTTCACATTGTGAAACAGGGAATCTTTTCCAGCAGCTCATTCGTAAACATTCCAGTATCATTCCACTGTAAGGCAGGTAGATAGTTGAGATACTGCACATTGCTAAAGAAAACTTTACACAATAGGTATTTGTAAGTGTTACGGTGGTTTAAAAACTTAAACAAAAACACCGAAGGGTATAGAATATTGTACAAAGTTCTCCAAATGCTTAGTCCTTGTGCATCTAACACTATTCTCAATCTCCAAACCTATAAAGTGAAATACATATTGTTTTATTTATTTTTTTGATTGGGAACTGACTACAACTACAATAGAAAAGATCTAAAAATAATAAAAAGTGCTAATTGGCATTTTCTTGATGCAACTTCAGTGGCTATGCTCCAGTTTCAGAAATTAAAATAAACTCCCTCATTTTGGGGCTCATCAGATAAGGGCATAGCCTCTCACTGAAGACTGGAATTGAAGGGGTGTGCTGAACCTGCCCTCATTTTTAAAACAAAGAGGCATCACTTTAGTGTTGCCTAGGTAACACACTGACCTGAGTCGGGAAGGACAGGGCCAGAGGGGAAGAGTTCTCAGTGGATATCAGCTTATAGGAGGTAACAGTATAACACCTGATAATTACAGATAAATGGCTAAGACAAAAACGTTTTACATAGAAAGGAGAAATGGGATGTTCTTATTCGGGAAGCATTTACAAACTAAAGGCCATTTTATGTTTGAAAAAATAACAAAAATAGTTCAGTTTTGTTGTTATATCAAATTATGACACCCAGTGCTCTCAAGCAAAACAGCAGTCTCAATTTAATCAAATACAAGATTGTTTTAAACTTTTGCTCATTGTTTACAAGACCCCTCTTTCTGGAGTTCTTTTAACACTTGATCTATAGACACAGTATTTCCCTGGACCTTGAGACCTTGATATCAGCAAATGGCAAATGTTTGGTGGATGCTCAAGCACAGTTAATTTAGCAGAAGCAAGACCATATGTTTATTATGAACCTTGTCTCTGGAGCTCCATCCTAACCTGTATTGGGAATAGTCATGTAACTGAATCATCCAAAACAAATATTAGAAACATAATTATTTATTTTAAATTTTTCTAGAGATGTAGCTACAGCTCTCTCTATTTCATATTGTAAAGTTCCCTAGGATGCCTTGTGCATATAGGGTGCCATATAAGTGTACAGGCTACTTTATGCAGTATGATGAAGGTCCTTCTGAATACCAAGAAGAACTGTTTTAAGAATTGTTTAACATTTTCCTGAATTAAAAGGTTTAATTTTCAGAATGGTGAGTCCAATGCAGCAATTTTAAATCACAAAGATTAAGCTGCCTTATACTGATTATGGTTTCAAGCTACTGGGGTAAGGTATGGGCAAGCCAAACAGTTTTTCTTATATGTGTTGGATATGCACAGTCCTTGCCTTTACATTCACAAGAAATCTAACCTACATGTACATTAAAGACATTATCAAGGGAGCTACAGTAAATGAATGCCACACTATTACTGCTCCAAATCCAGAGGCTGATGAACATCTCTTTGAATGAATGTTTATGAACAAGAGAAAGCCATTCACCCCATTTAGCACATTTGATTGTCGGTAGTTAATTGATCCATGGATTTTATCCAGCCAATTAATGCGTGACGCCAGGGTATCAGTTTCAACAACTAATCTGATTAATTTATTCCATATTCCCTCAACACTTAGTGCAACGATGTGCCTTCTGTTCCTAGTTTTAAAGGGTTTGTACTTGATTGCTTTTCTTTGTTTAAGAAACTCTGAAAAAGTTATTTGGGCTGGCATTGTTTGTACCCTCTTTTTGCTTAAAATGTTTATTGGATTAATTAGGGATTGTGACAGAGTGCTTGTTATTTTTTCTTTCTTTTACTGAATGTCAAATACTCCAATATTTCCCTCTACCCTTCTGGTATGTTTGAGAGAGTGTTTGTGATACGAATTCATACGAAGTGTGAATGATACTTACCCTTTTTGTTGTTTCCCTAAAATCACTGCAGTGTTTTCCCCGTTGGAGTATTGTATTGTGTTAATCAAGATGGTCACCAGTCACCTTTCCTGTTTGTAGTATCACACAAATGATCTTAAAGGAAAAGGTTACTGGTGAGCCATCTATAAATAACCGATGTAAGGTTAGTTGTTTTGTTTAAGGGAATATATCACGGTTACATGACTCTGTTAAAATGTATAAGTTTTTTTGGGATGGTTAAATACTTTATTTTGGTCAAACTGCCTATCTCTGTTAAGAAAATGTGAGTGAGTCCCTTTAAGAGGATGGTCCTCAGAAGAGGAGGGGCTATAAAAGGGACTGGGAGACCTCAGTATGGAGAGGGTGCCTTGGAGGAAAGGTGTGGAGAGTACTCCTGTGAGGTTTTTTTTTTTGTTATCGGTATTTTGAAGGCAATAAATCCAGTTTTGTTTACATTTGAAGACTGCTTTATGGGAGTTTCTTTTCTTATGAGCCAAACCTGGTCACTCGGCCGGTGACAGGGACCTAAACCTCAACCACCCAGCTTCTAAATCAATCATGCAAATATAGACAAGTATTTAATGTGTATACAGAATGTGTGTGTTTAGTTGGTCTAGACAAACTGACTGGTAGGAGAAAGCCAGTTGATAATCAAATGCCATATTGTGTATTTGATTTGAAAAGTATGTCTTCTGTTTAGTTTCTGAACAGCTTTTCAACATTAAAATATGGAAGCAAATAATATTAGTAATACTGCAAACCTTTAAGTCACACTTGCCATGCGGTGAAGATTTAATATGATTAAAAACAAATTTATGACTTGAAATTAATGAAGATGCCAAATCGTAGGGAACATAGATCAATATTATCTGCTAACAGTGCCTTTAGTTAAAAAAAACAGTATTGTTTAATTATGGAAGTTATTACAGGTGAATAAAAGACAGGTGTTGAATCACTTGAGGTATATCGTACAGCACAAGACAATTCAATTTTTTTGGGTATCTAAACTAACAAAGCTAATATGAAAAATGAATGTCTGTTCTAATGTGCCCAGAAAGTGCAGCTGTGATTAATAAACATATTGCAAACCTGCTGTGTCTTGTATGCATTTTGTTTTGTAATTCAGAGTTTCTTTGAATGTTTAATCCCATGTTAGCAAGCTTTCTAAATTTGTTCTCTGTTGCTCCTAATGTCTATATACTTGATGAAATGGCTCATCAGTAATAGCCACCCATCCATTTTCTAACCACTTCATCCAATTAAGGGTCACAGGGTAACCTAGACTGACAAGCAACTGGTGCAAGACAGGATACACCCCGGATGGGATGCCATTCCATTGCAGGAAAAGCAAACACACACACACACAAGCCAATTAACTTAAAGCATATCTTTAGACTGTGGTACTTGGAAGAAATCCACACATACAGAGGGAGAACATACAGTATAATCTCCATTCAACTAACACTCCAGGCCTAGACTTGAACCCAGAACTCCAGTGCTGCAAAGCAGCCATGCTAACCACTGCTCCACTGAGTCACCCCAGCAATAGACATTTGTTTTCCAAAGCATTTCCTATCTGAAATCAGAGAGAAGAACACTTGTGGTTCCTGTGAAAAAAGTTATTTAAATTAGACACTGCACATTCCAATTAAAACAACATCTTAGAAAAAACGGTGGAATCCTTACCAGAGACAAAGTGGCTCATGAAGCCAGAGCTCAATAGTGGACTAGAGAGCATGTTGCTCACTAACTAGATGGGAGGCCAATCTACTGTATCAAAGAGATTACTCCCAAGTGATGCTTGTCTCCATTTATACAGCTGGGCAGAGAGGAGCAAATCCTGTAAAGTACCTCACTCTATGATGCAACAACAGTGTCTGCAGCATGGATTGAAACCCACAACCATGAGTCATGAGTCCAGTGGATTAACATTACACCACAACAAAGCACATTATTACACAAGAACAAATAAAATTCAACAAAAGTTAATAGTGAAGTGCATCGATGTACAGTATTTGGTATGGTTTCATAGTCAAATTCTTAAAATTACAATGCAGTATCTTCAACAATAACCATTAAAACAAAATACAAATAAATTACTTATGGACTGCAACCAAAACAAAACCCCTGACCATACTCTCAAAAACAACACTTTTTAGATAAATCTGTGATATCTATTTTATATAAATTCAGCAGACAAAATACAATCTTATCATAGAAACAGCATAGAAACACATACTGTACTTGCATGCACAGTCTTCAAAAGAGATATGGACATAGTTTAATATGGCACATAAAACTGAGCTTCCATCTTAGGGATCTGCATTATTTTTCATAAGTATTCTACCCTTATATCAATATACCTATCACAATTTGGGGACTACATTCTCAATGTGGTACTGTATATGGACTCTGGACAACCTCAAAACTCAGTATTTCAGTATTAATATGGACCATGATTTAGCCAGACTTTCATGTCACTGAGAATTTCTTAAATTGATAGCTTGTGTCATGGACCTGCAGTTCATTGTTTTGATTTCTTTGCCTGTAAGGCCAAATGTGCTTAGGTAAAGTGCTGCTAGCCTATTGACGTTGCAGTTATGTTATCAATGTGGAGGTGAAGTGACTTGAACTCCCCTGAGCCCATTAACTGGAACAGAGACAAGGAAAAGGTTGAAAGGTGGCTGTTCTGTCGCAGTCTAAAGAATAAGCAGGAATTCACAGGGAAAAGGCTCTGCTGAAAGAGGCAGAAATTCAAATAATGTAGGACAGGAAACAGACAAAAAACACACTACCTAAGGAAAAAAGGCTGGGACTGCAATATTATCAAACTTATTCCATTACTTAAATAATCTTAATTAGGTCTATTAATACACAGGCTTAAATTATGAAGAATAGATATGACTACCAGGACCTATTGTACATATTTAATGTGTATATAAGAACATGAGATGGACGGCACATTAGCACAATGGTTAACATTTCTTCCTTTCAGTTCTGGGGCCCTGTATTCAATTGCTGAGTTGGAATTTGTATAATGTTCCTATGTTTGTGTAGGTTTCCTCCAGGTGCTTCATTTTCCTTCCACAGTCATTCTGGAACGTTAATTGTTTTTTGGGAAAAAACTGTTTCTGGTGTGAGTGTGTGCATGTTTGTGTGCCCTGTGATGGATTGGCATCCCGTCCAGATTGTATTCTGCCTTGTGCCCACTTCTTGATGGGACAGGCAACAGAACCCCGTGGCCCCCTTGGACAAAGCAGTCACTGTAGAAAATGGATGGATGGATTAGAACATAAGAAAGCTTATAAATGAGATGAGGGCATTCCACCTATTTTCCCTTTTTGGTATTTACTAACTACCTGATCTGAGGATATTATATAGCTGGTTATTGAAGAAAGTAAAGGTATAATTTTCAACCACATGGCTCAAAAACTGTGTGGGGTGTTCATGTAATTAGCCCAGTTTAGAAAAGAGGCTATTAACATTTATTACTGGAAATTCTCCAGGTCTTCTCCTTTAGTCAATTTGTCCAAAAAAAGAAACAGTTCTCAACCATTAATCAAACATGCCTCGAATTATCCAAGTGTCATCTGACACTTCTACTTCAATAAGTCAAGTGAGCCATACTGTACCTGTAATGTGGCCTTCCCGACCTCAGTCCTGATTCTTAAAACCATCCCAATTGAGATACCAACACCTGTGGCATTGTCCACTGTCCATTTCTCCATTGAGTATCAGAGATTGCACCAGCATGGCAAGAACACAAAATAACCTTCACCTTCATCACTGACTTCACACAGCCCTGTGTCACTTTGACTTCACTACTGGGTTAATATTGCAGTCATAAACAGGGAAACTACTCAATAACATTTGTTCAGGTTGGTAAAAACGTTGACCTGAGTACAACATTTCGGCATAATAATGCACAGTACTGTAGACTATAAGACTGTTGCTGCTTGTTTCATTGTTTTTAACTGACGGGTTCCTTGTGTGTTAACCTTTCACAGTTACTGTATGGCTACAGTGTCCATCAGTGATAATCATAAAAGAGAGACAATAGAACCCAGACTCCACCTGCAATACATGCACAGTATGTACAGAAGGCTCTAAAATAAAACATTAGTAATACAGTATGTGATATATCATTATATACCCTAAGTTATATTATCATATGATATATAATGTATTTCTCACAAATACTTACTGTAGCAATTGCAACAGTTCAGTCTCTTTTCGGTGACTTGAGCAGAGCATAAATATTACAATTGTAAGAGTAAATACCCACTGAAATAATTTAGTGCATCGTTTGTCCCAAATTTATCTGAGGTTATGGATGTGTTCGATGGTCTTATGCAACCAGATTTCTAAAATATACAGAATAAATGCTCCAATTAAAATTTAATACATGGTAAAAGTGGATGATATCCTACTTAAAATAAATGTTTTCTTCTGAAATTTTTCAGTCAAGTGTCTGGTAAATTTAGCAATAGAAATGCTGTATATTAAAGAAGCGCCATTCATTTCATTTTTAAATTGTGAACTGCCAATTTAGTTTCTGTTAACCAAAAATAGCATCAACAGTATTGGTGTTGTTTAGTATGTGAAAATCAGAGAGAAAACAATCTCAATGTGGTCCACAAAGTAAACTCTTTTATTGAATAGAAATTGTTCAGATTGCATATTGTAATTAATTTTAAAATGGAAAAAACTTAAAAAACAAAAGAATAAATGAAAAAACAAATAATAATACCCAGTAAGATCAAAGTGTTATTGAATCAGTGTTTACAGGGAATACAGCCCTAAAAAGTTTATTTTATGTAACAGACTCTTTATTTAGCTGGAAATAAAAACAAGCATTTACAGTTAGTAAAACTTGACCAGTCAGGACTGCAGTGTTCTCAGTGCCACAATCATAAAAGACCCAGTTTTAGCATGGCTGTGGTTAAAAAAAAAAACATTTGTAATGGAATGACAGAATCCTCTGGATTAACAATATAGGAAGTGTTTACTATTTGTGAGTGGTGACAGGCCAGACTATAGTCCTGAAGGGTACTGTAACTTAAAGTACTTCTGCTTTGGAAAAATGAAGACAAGAAGCAATATCAGCTGTACACTACCACCCAAAGTAATATGGTAATAGACAACATAAATAAGGATTTTATTGCCAGAGTATTTGAGTAGTTAGGTCTATCTAACTATTAGGAGAGCGAACATCAGTAAGGGTTCGTGATTTCTCAACCCCAAGGGGTAAGGAATTGTTTGAAGAGAGTTCTGATTCTACTGTATAAAACTCTTTCACTATTAGGCCTTTCACTATTAGGCACTATTAGCCTTCAATGATGTAAGTATGTTCTATATACATAACAATTGTTAAATAATTTAAACCTTGTGTATAACCTGATAATGTCATAATTCTTTATTTGTACACTGCAGTTCAGACTAATCTAAAATAAGGAGATACTGTTGTAAGTATCTTTTATTTTGTGGCATCCAGGTTTGCAGAGAGAGAGATTTAACTGCAGGTTGTATTCTATTTAGTTTAGAAGATAGCTTATCTTTTATTCTGGCCTTTTTAGGTGTTAAGAGTTGAATGCTTGGTTAAAGTCTGGAATTTTCATGGTTGTTTAGGATGTTAGACCTCTGGGACACCTTATCCGCAAACAAGTACTGTACGCAGGGAAACGTGAACCTATGGACTGTACAGTATGTTTATGTGGTGTGTAGTATAGTGTATGTATTGTCATTATTAATACACATTTCTTTAACTGCAGTAAGTGCACCTGAAAAAAATACTCTTTTCACTAAAGCTGTGCCAAAGAACAAAGAATATACATGGCTCTAACTATATGCATACCAACTGTTTGAGTATATTCTTGAAAAAATCATTTACAAGTTGGGGGCAATGATTAATTATTTTACTTATTGATTTAGCCTCTCTGTCAATTTCCTGCTAAGTCTCTATTTCGTAACTCCCCATTTATAACAATATGCAATTGAGGAGCTTTTTGCTTTGTTTCTTTTGTAATAACCATTGCAGGGAAGATGAATATACAATAGTATTAACAAGTGATGGATGTGCATGATATACAGTGTCATGTCATTTACCAAGCCATTTTATACCATATGGTGTTGCAGGAAGCTAGAGCCTACCTGGCAAGCAACAAGTGCAAAGCAGAGTACACCCTGTACAGGACACCAGTCCATCAAAGGGCAAGTGCAAGCCAATCATACATGGGCACAATTTGGAAGCCACAGCAAAGGCTAAGGGGGGTAAATGTGGCCCAGACAAGGATAACTCCCTACTCTTATTGAAAAATGCCCAGGGATGTTTAATGACCACTGAGAGTCAGGACATCAGTTTAACATCTCATCCAAAAGATGGCACCCACTACAGTATAGTGTGCCCACCACTATACCAGGGCATTAGGACCCACACAGACCACAGGGTGGGCACTGGTCCTAGTAACACCATTTCCAGCAGCAACCATAGCTTCCCAGGAGGCCTCCCATTCAGGTACTGACCAGGCTCAACACTGCTTAGCTTTAGTGGGCTGCTGTCAGGGAACCTATAGGTAGAATTGGAGGATCCTTATGCATGACTGGAATCCCACAGAATGCCGAGTAGCAAAGGGACAATCCAAACAAAGTCCAGAAGGCAAGGTCGATAAGGGAGGCAAAGGGTCCAGCAACGAGAGATATCCAAAAATCCAAAAAGTCAGAATCCAGAAGGCAAGGTCACAAGGCAGAAGCAGTAGGTAAGCAACAGGAGATCAGTCAAAAGGCTGGGGAAACACACTGGAGAATACTGCAAGAGGCTTTTCAATAGTGAGCATGGGAAGGTGTGTGAGGGGAGTTTAAATACTAAAAGGAAAGGGGTGTAATAGGATGATTGGTTAGGGAGTGAGAATTTGAGGAATCTGGTTCATGTGAGAATGTGATGGGTTCAATCAGGGATGAGATTGTGAAGCAGTGGTTTCCGGGAATGCAACATCATTTGCGAGGGAGAGTGTGGGGTGTGACAGGGATAGGACGGCGTTTCCGAGGTAGAGTGTGGGGCGTGACAGCTGCCAGTTGAGAAGAGAACTGAAATTGATATACTGTATGCATATGTATCTAATTTGTCTGACACTGTAATTTCAACAAGTCCTCTGCAGACTAGATATTGGCTAAACTTGAATTTTCTGAGTGCATGCTACACTGAGTCAAAGGTATATGATGTTATCTACACGCATGAAGTTTAATTTATGTTCTGAATTGTGAAAATATAATTGTGAAAATGTATATCAGCCTTTACTTACCATAGTTGCACAGGATTAGAATGTAAACAAAATATGTACTTAATGATAAGCAATGCATAATGGTGCAGTAAAATATTGTTGAAATTTAATTTGCACTTATATATACTGTTCACGAATTCATCTAATTGTCCCCAGATGACCATCATAGATTGAGAAGAAAAAAAGAAATATGTTTATGAGCAAAATGACCCCATAAAAGATTTCAGTATCCTGTCTCAAACAGTTGTGAAATTATAGCCTTCTACAAAATGATTACCATATACATCTTTCATGCTTACAAATTATGTCTAAGCTTTTTACAGTATAGTTTTGAAGACACATTTTGCTACTGCACAAATATATTAAATGAAAACACACAGTATAAAAGGAGACTATGTCACAGCTATACAGTGCAAGAAGTGTAATAGTTTTTAGTCTTTTATAAATTGTGAATATTTCCTAATATTTAAGAGGGCCTTCATGGTTTGCCATTTCTTTAGCTCAGAAAGATAAGATTAAGCAGAAAACGTCTAGCTCTATTTTTATCCGAGTATCTCCGCTTCAAAGTCACCTTAAATGGATATTTAACTGAATATATTCTTCTACAAATATATTTTTGAAGTTTTCATGACACAGATAAGTGTTATATTATCAGCTTTCTCACATTTAAAAGTAAAAGCCTGTATTACTTTTCAAATGTCGATGGCTTTAACTTTGTTCACTAAAAAATAAGATCTAAAACCTTTTAACTATTTTTAGTACCTTCTTTAAGAAAGAGGACATATACTGTATAGGTAACAAGGAGCAATAATTTGGTCATAGTGATTTCACATTTTGCTTAGCCCATGTAAGTATTTTCTAGTAACTTATCACAGGAATTAAATTAATGTTACAGATCTCATCTTGATACCATCCCTAGGCAAATAGATTTGACATATTTTTTTATGTGGAATGCTAGATATAAGTAAAATCCCTCTCCCATCTTTAGATATTTTTGAGTTTTTTGATGCATGTGTTTCTTTTGCTAGTACAGTTAAAATATACTGAGCATCTAAAGAAACTTACAACTCTATGTACAGTATATACAGTATGCTTTCAAAGATGAGGTGTGCAAATTTTGCATGTTGATTGCATGTTTATGCTGTCAGTTAGATTTGTTAATCATTCATCACTGACTGCAAAACACTGAATCTGAATTATTAGTGAAGGTGTTGATTGACCACAGGCAAGCAGGTGATTTAACATCTTCAATTTCAAACCTTTTTTCAATTTCTTGTAAAAATCAAGAAAGAAAGATTAACCAACATGTCCTGTTTATAAAGAGACCAATACCTCTGTACCATTTGTGTTTTGGGCCAAGACCCTTAGGTGGACTTGCCAACAAGACTCCTCTGCAGTCCAGTGAACTCTTCACAGATGAATCAATCTTTTCTGTACTCCAAATGAGTGTCAAGTTAGCATGAAGCCAGCACGCAGAATGACATACTGATTTTTTAAGTACTGTACATTAGACTTTTTCAAGTCTGATTGCCTGGAATAGAGTACTGTATTTAGTCGTTAAACTCCACTTTCAGTAATTTAAAGAAATCAGAAGCTTTTTACTGATGAGAAAGGCACCAGGAAATTCTATTTACCGTACCTCAAATTTACACAAAAAAGATTTTATTTCCACATTATCTTTTATATTTATGAGAATCATCTATGGGCATTACTTGAAAAAAAAACTTTTTGCAATTTAGACTTAGAATAAACAGGCATGCACAACTTGCTTTTCCAGTTTAAGAAAAACAGAAGATTAAAATATGTAGCTGGTACTCATATACAAACCAGAAACAGATGCTGCCTAAAAGCGCTTTGAGTGGCGTGTCCAGAAAAGCGCTATATAAGTGTAAGCTATTATTATTATGTCTTCTACCAAATCCTTGCATTATTATTGCTTTTTGTTTTGCTAAATCAGTGTCCAGTATATTAGACAAACCCTTGCATACCATAAAATCAGATATGAATCAAAATGCTGTAGAAAGGGATTGGCTTCCATCTTTTTTCATGACATTGAGTGAAATTATCTTTATTTCAACCAGATATTATGCTTATTAAAGGCAGAGCAGCTCTCTATTAATATTTCAATGTCCATTTAAAGCACAGACCATGAAGAGCATGCAGTAGAATGTCTTAGGGTGAGAAGAAACAGCATGAGAGCTCAGCATGTAGAGTGTGTTCTGCAGCAGATGTGACAGGTTTCAGAGACCATCAGATCTCAGTAATAGGAAAGCAGACAGCTGCATTGTCCCATCATAAATCATACTGTCAATACTGTGTGGATTTCAAAGCGGTTTGCTGGCTACACAGACACAGCAATACTATGCATGCTGCAGGCATTGTAGCATGCTTTGACGTTCAGCAGGCATTCTGGGCTTTAAATTGTTAAATTTATATACAGTATGCCATTTTATCTTATTTTTATTTTAAATCCACACTTCACAGAACTAGTACTAGAGACGTGTCTCCAAAGGTAAAGACACATTTAGGCTGTATTTACCTGCACTCTGCCTTTAAAAAAATAAGTCTAAAACAAATTGATAAATGTTTTATCAGATTTGAACAGTGTTGCACAAAGCTTTGCAGAAAGATTGTGGTGCTTAAGGCAGGCGTGATCCACAACTTTATTGAAAGGTTTATAGCATTGTAAACTTCCCCCACTTTTTTTCTTCCTTGAATATATAAAGAGACGATAGCATGGTAAATCCCAAGGACAAGAAGACTTTCTCTCTCTACTTACTCTGTCTCGGAGATTAGACACCAAATGTGTTCTGATCTCTAGCACAGGGTCACTTTCTCACTCAGCTATGGGATTAGAAAACCCAGTTCTCACCTGTTTAATCTTGGATGGCAATTTCACAAACCCATTTCAGGGATAGTCGTCTCTGTTTCTAAGGCTCACCCCACTCTTTCTTGTACATGCTGTACTCTCTTTTCAATTCTTAAGATACCATTAAAGATCTATAGTCAGTCTTACTGTAAGTCCTATCATATTAATATGATGTATTACTTAGTATTAATATTCTGTTCTCTTTTGCTTTCATTACTGTATGTTTTGTTTAACATGGCATGGTGGAGCAGAGCATAGCATTATAGCCTTGCAGTGCTGTGGCCTGGGTTCAGTTCCTGCAATGCTATTTGTGTGGTCTTAGTATGTTCTCTCAATCGTGTGATTACGTGGGTTTACTATGGGTGGTCTGGTTTCCTCCCACAGTCCAAAGATATACTGGCGTCTGGGAAAATTGATTCTGGTGTGAGTGTGTACGTTTCTGTCTGTGTGTGCCGTACGATGGCCTGCAACCAGTGTGTTTTCTACCTTATGCCCATTGATTGTTGGGATGTGCTTGACCCTGTATTGGATTAATTGGTTAAAACAAATGATGGAAGGATGGATATTGTTGTTTCTACTAGAAAATGACATACAGTGCTACAGTATGTATATGTAATCTATGTTACAAAAAGAAATCTAAAACAAACTTTAGTTTAAAAGGGACCCAGATGAGGCATGGAGCAAATGCTGTACAGTATGTTTTGAAGGCTTGCATTTGTGATCTTTATCATTGGGTGAATGAGTAATATTATGTTTCTATATTAATATGTATTTTATACTTCCAAGGGGAACATGAAGCTGTGAGAGATTTCTGAATGTATTTCCCAATAGATAAGATTGCAGCAACCTTTAATGATGTTAAATGCAGCAGACATAGCCCAGCACTGCACCGAACATTGTAGTGGAAGAACTTTCCGAATCCTTTTGGATTATACACTAAGTGTTCAGTATGACTTTGGCTTTGCAGACTGTAAAGGAAACAGCTGGGTGGTTTACCTTGGGGGAAGTCCAGCTGTTTCTGTGCACTGTCATTACAGAACAGCTGTTCTTGCACTGATGTTAAACCTTGGGGGCCATGACCACCATGATGGTTCCCATTTAAGCAAAAGCCTGAGGTTCACTAACCTGGTACTGAACCCATCACTTGAACCAAATGTAAAATTCAAAATTCAAAGTAATACAAAGTCTGAGTAATTATAGTACAACAGGTCTTATCCAAGAAAAAAGCATTTAATGCCTATTATAAAGAGAACTCACAGAAATCCATTTCAGAATTCAGAGAGGGACCCCAGACCCACATCTTCAGTTGTCATGTTTTGCAAAGCCTTCCAGAACCTTCCCAGAATAATAAGAAAAATATTTCAATTGTGAAAAAGTTGCATTATTTTCATGCACACCCAAACATAGTAAAACAAATAGCTAGTAATATTTAAACTAACAAGTGGTTGTTTTATAGTTTGTGTCCATATGTATTTGCATTAAGCATATCTGACTGATGGAAACAATACTACAAAAAAAACAGCTGACATTCTGACAGCTCACAAAATCTAAAATACTAATAGAATTATATAATGCATTCAATGAGATTTAACATTAAGAAATTGATTTAAGGTGCATGTAGTCTTGAAGTAAAAGAATGGACAAAAATGTTAAAGAAACCCAGGGCATTCTGTTAACCCCACATTGTTGGAAATCAACTTCAAATATTTCATTGAAACATTGTAATAATCTTTATAATGTAGTTTAATTATAAACAATCTTTATAAACTATCTCTCCCTTAACAAAACCTATTCATCTTAAACTTTTGATTGATGCATTACTGAATCTCTCTCTGCCTCTCTTTCAATTGTGTTTTTGCAAATTAGCATTAGTCTAGGAGAAGCTCATTTCTTAGCATCATCTTCTATGGTCTTTTAAAGTATGCTGCCTAACAAAAAAACAGGCTTTTCCAGGATACAGGTTTGTGTGCTTAAATGTTATCTCTTACGTCCACACCAGATTGGACTGTGTGTGAAACAATAATACCATTTTCTTCAAAGCAGTGCCAAAGGGAAATATACTATAGACCTTTCCAGTCATTTTGTTAAACACTTTTACTTAGAATGTCTGTTCAGTGGAGTTCCTTGGAATCAGACATTTTATTTTTATAGTAAAATGTGTATATATCTAAATATCAGAACTAGGGTAAAGTGTTGGGAGAACATATCTGTACAACATAAAGCAAACATTTTTGTGTAAAAATTTCACATACATATTTTTAGATACATTAAAAAGATTGACATTGACTTTTAGTTTGAAGTCTACTACATTATTCTTTGTAAATGTCTACTCCTGTTAGTTTTCTTGTAAATTGCCAAAGTATTGGAGTTTCTGAATCTGCTCTTGACTGTATTACTGTAACTCATAGCACAGTATGCAGACTTCTTGCATTTACAGTACATTGACATATGGTAGATTTTCTGAAGAACATATGGTATTATGAAATTCTCGGCTTGTAGCTATAAGCTTGTAGACATCTCTTAAGTGGATTAAACAAATAAGCTTGTTTCAAAGATTTTTGGAGCAGAAGGTGCTCTGTATAGGTTTTTTGACCATACTTTGGGAGATGTATAAAGTCTTAGAGATGACAAAAGCACCTGCCTATCTCTCTGTAATGATTTATATAGGTCAAACGTGTTTTTATGAGTTCATAACCATCACTTTTTATAAGAATATTAAACCAGCCTTCCCGTTTTACTTGATATTTAATTCTTAATGTCATGAAATCCAATCTAAGACACCTTCACTACAGGTAGTCTCTGAGAGAAGATTATGTTACGTAAACCAGCACCAGGGACTCATGACCATCACCATGAAACTTTTAAACTATTAGTCACTTGTCAGTAACCAGTATAATGACTTTTATTGGACACATTCTACTATGATATAGAATGTTCATGCCAAGATAATTTTTATGTACAACATTGTATGTCTTGGGATCTTGTCATTTTTAGAACTTGGAATAATGTAAGAAAAATTAAAAACAAAAAATGCCCAAACAACCCTGTTGAATGATGTTTCTCTATCTGAGGAAATAATTCAACTTCTGCACACACTTGAAGATCAGCAGCTTAACATATATAAACTGGGTCATTTCATAAAACAGATTAGTTTCCATACAGCTCTGAAAGAGGCAGTATAATTTGTAATATTCTACAACATAATTTATTTCATGAACACATTGAGTTATTTTGCTTTTAAACACCTTGAGCATTTGTTTGTTATCGTATTGAATTTTAAAGTGCGAATGATATTTTGTTCTCATCTGTTATACCTGGTTAAACATCAAATTTTACTGCAGTTGTGAAAAATGGGCTGGATAGATAAAGGCATCTGTCTCTAGTTCTTCTGGTTTTCATTTTTGAATGTAGATTGTGCTTTTTGCCTTTTATAATGTGATTCTTTTTTCACTATTTGTCTTTTATTTCAAGATTTG
The DNA here is from genome assembly GCF_040954835.1 of Lepisosteus oculatus. NCBI lineage: Eukaryota > Metazoa > Chordata > Actinopteri > Semionotiformes > Lepisosteidae > Lepisosteus > Lepisosteus oculatus. Next base: position 20,434,093 of record NC_090705.1, read on the forward strand.
TAAAAATTACATCCATTGGATGTGGACTTTATTAAATACAGTTATGGCAATAAAAAAAACCAAATGCATTCAAGTGCCCAAGTGCACAAGAAAGTTGGTAGAACATATTCATTTCATAATGTAAAATGTAATCTTTCTTGTAGAATATCTTAAATTTTAGCATTGAATTTCTTTAACATACAAGTATAATTAATCTTACAATTCTTTTATTAATTTACATATTAAAGAAACAAAAACTATTTTGAGCACATATGCACTGAGTTTATAGAAAACAATCCCAAAACCAGTTCTGAATAAAAATAGCTTAAATTTGTGCATGAAGTGTGATTCATCTTCTCTTTTGAAAAGCATGCATTTTCAAATACACCTAGTAAAACGAACACATTCCTCAGCCCTTTGTGGATATAGAGATCTTTATTTTGAAGTATCCCTTAGACATATTTAAAATGTGTTCCCTCCTTTGATCTTCTTTAATAATCAAAGAGTCCCCAATATGTTAGTACATCTAGAGTATCCATTCCTTTATTTTAATCAGAATCTTCTATGGTTCTCCGACTCTTTTTAAACATTGGCCTTTTTAGGTGCATATTAAAAGGCTTACATAGAATGTTTTTCCTAATTTAGGATGGAACACTGAAAAATGTTTGCTTTAATGTTTGTTGCTTTTAGAGCTACACATGCAGTATAATACAACATTTTTATATTTAAAAAAAATCATCTTTACAGTGTAACGGCAAGGCTTATTAAAATACAGGAATTAAGTTTGCTGCTCCCTTGCAAGTCCCTCTCTCCTTCATCTCAGTGGTGCTTGATACAGAGAGGCCATTCCAATTGGTTCACAATTAAGGTGTTTTTCTAGTCGATAGATTGTCCAGATAAGGAACATCTCCCAATGCTGAGATTCTCCAATAACCCTAATAAATGGTCATCTCTGGCACCTTACTGTCTAGGAGAGTCTCATCCCAAGTTGTTTACAAAAGTTACTTAAGAGAACTGTTAACTACTACATTAAAAACAGTGCTGCACCAGTAAAATGAAGAAACAGATGCTGAAGGAAAAAAAGAAGAAATTAAAAGAGTAATGACCCATTAAGATGCTTTGCATTTTATAAAATGGAACAGTACAAACAGAATGTAAAGAAGTTAATGGGGTCTAGCATTTTAGAATTGTAATGGTAGATTTAACCCCAAGGTCAGAGTGCATGGTTACTCATCCTCCACCTAGATCAGCCAATCAGGAACATTTAGGGAAGGATAACCCCACGTGGGTCTTGGATGCCCACGAAATCTTCAACCAATGAATGACCTTAGTTCTTCCAGGTAAAACAAGCAGCACAGAGTTCCTCAGAGCGCCTCCTGGACATTCTCTACTCAGCGCCTCCAGGAAATTCTCTGACTGAGCTCGGACCACCACGTAACGGCCAGTGTGTCCTAGTGCAGGACTTTCCTTTGTTCTAAGAGTCGAGAACGGAGGTCGCCAGCGCGTAACCAAAGGATCCACCCAAGGTTAGCCCAGCAGCAAGCCTCGTGAACCCATAGTGAAAGCTCACCTGATCAACAAGTGAACTATGGTCGGAACTGTGGACAGCTGAATATCAGTATTCAGAACTAGCACTTCATCAGGAATGAACCGGTCTTCTTCCTGTCTAAAAGAGTGTGACCTGCTTGGACCCGCAGTCACTTTTCTCCTGTGCACAAACTCTGCTAGAAAAGCCAGCACTAACTAGCAGGTCTTCAGAGAGCCTACTACTAGAGCATCGCAGCAGGAATCTCTCCCACCACGTCGCAAGCCACAACAGCACTGCCTGGCACCGAGCCAGAGAGCACCAATTGGACACAGCAACAAGCTTGCCACTGCTTCTCTGTGCCCGCTGGAGATTGGATGAATATTCAACGTTCTGCATTACAGCTTGAGAATTCAATTGTTACCTCAACACCAGTTGATATCAATTTAATTCCTATGAGTGATGTACTTGCTTTTGAGTACCTAGTGTAGAAGTTGTAATCCAAGTTCATTTATGAAACGGTCTAAATGAATGATATACTGAATGTATGTCCCTCTTGGTATTTGTAACTCTTTGTGACTGAATATATACCTTTTGTATTCTGCTAACCCACACGATAAGATCTGTTATGTTTATACACACATTTTATGTAGTAATAAATGTATTCTCTTGTATTAGTACCCGTGTGTGTGCATTGTTTGAGTTTAATCAACCCGCAAGGTTGATTCTAATAGCCATCAAATAATCATTTTGTGACTTACTGCTACAATTAATAATTGTCCCAGTAAATGCAAAAACCCCTACATTTATTGGTGCCGCGTGAGAGGAAGCCTACAACAGTCAAAGGGACTGTAGTTTCTCAGCTGAAATGTACCTCCTCAGGCAAGTATGGAGTCCTCCTGTAAAGTCATCTCCTGTAAAGTTATCTGAAGATAATTGGAAGGGAGTACAGTAAATTATTTAAAGGTGCAAGGGGCAGGGGCAGAAAAATACAATGGGAAAAGTTGGTGCCTATGTTTGACACAACGCTATTAGCATATAAGTCTTCTTTAGCATCATATAATTTAGAGCGAAGAAACACTGTGACTGTGACCTCTTGCCATTACTAATACAACATCTTTTAACAGAATGATTCAACCTGATCTTACTTTTAATGACAATCTTAGACAGAAATGTCAGACAGACCAGGAAATAGGAATGTAAATGCCAGTGCAGAGCTAACTATATGTCACACCCACACTCTCCTTTGCAAACGCCATTCCATTCCTGTCACATCCCACACTCTCCCTCGCAAACGCCGTTGCATTCCCAAACCCACTGTTTCCTAATTGAACCCATCACATTCCCACATGCACCAGATTCCACAAATTCTCACTCCCAAACCAATTATCCTACCACATCCCTTTCCTTTTCAGTATTTAAGGTTCCCTCTCACACCAACCTTTGCTCACTATTGAGAAGCCTCTTGTAGTATTCTCCAGTGCGTGTTTCCAAGCCTTTTGACTGATCTCCCATTACTAACTCTTTGCTCCTGCCTTTTGACCACACATTTTGGATTTTGTCTTTTGGATTGTCTTTCGGATATCTCTCGTTATTGGACCCTTTGCCTCCCATATCGACCAAGCCTCTGTATCTCGTCTTTTGGATTTTCCCTTTGCTTCTAAGGGACTCACAGTTACACACACGGAGCCTCCTATTCTACCTATTGGTTCCCTGACACTATACCTGTTCTTGTAATTGTCATGCCAAAATGAACAGTGTGAGCACAGATCTATCCACAACCCATGTACTGCAGGACCCCTCAGTGTGATAATACTGACATGTATTCTCAAAACCGATGAGAATACAGAAGTGGAAAATGTATTTAAGACAAAGAGACATTATAAGAATTGTGTGGACGGTGAGGATTCTAATTGAGTCAGTAGCACCTTTAGTATATCAAATATACTTTATATAGTTGGAATTTACTCTGGTGTACTTAGTGCTGCAAGAATATTCTACATATACAGTACCATACACAAACAAGACTAATACTGTAGATATCATTAAGACAGTACACATCTAGAAATTGTTTTAGGTAATGTTGAGCCTGAAACAATATTCAAGCCTATAGAAATTAATTCAGGCAGTCCTAAATCCTAAATCTCATTCTCATTGAACTACTACAATGAGCTGTAATTAGGAGCTTGTTTTTTTTTGCATATGTTTATCACAACACGTGATATATGCAGGTTTATAAATATTACACAGATCCAGTCATTGTTTATCAAGTACACATATAGGTCTGTATGGGGTGATTTTTAAAGGCTCAGATAAATGCAAAAATGCATTTCCACACACTCAGCAATGGTGTCTGGTGTCCAAAGTTACAGTCTAAATAAAAAAGTCCACCTCATGTTTCTCTTTTTGTTTTAAATTATGTGAGTTCCTTCACAAGGACTTTCTCAAGATCAGTCTGTCGGTTGAAATGTCAATATTATTTTAAAACATTTTTGGAGGTACATGTGTAACTGTAAATGTGGGTGCAAATTCTAAATCAGCAGTTGTTTTTTAGCACTGCAAAACAGCCATACAACAGAGCATTTGTGGACTTAACTGGTTATTCCCAGTAACAGATGGTTTCACCTCAAACAAACAATACATGTACAGTATACACTGGCAATATTTACCTACAGCATTGTGTCTTCCAGACTTGTATGTTTTAATGTTTCCTTGATGTGATATACAGAATAAAAAATAAAGGTTACTGACAGATACACAAACAGAAGAAATTTGCAACAAATGTTTATTCCATTCCATCAATCATCCCTAGATTTATTTCAGTGCTTTGCATTTCCTTAATCACTTGAACTTTACAGTAAATGACATGTTCTGCATCAGATATAGCAAACAAAAATTAGAACTTGGAATGTAGGCAGAAATGTCTAGGTCTGCCAGATGAGCCACTCAGCTATAGTTGGAGTGGAAAAAATCTAATGGTCTTAGTTTGGTTTTACTCAACAAACTAATGGTTTATATCAACAATGCTATTAGAAATTGAGACATTTTTTATGATTGATAAACCTTTAACAAAAATCATTTTACAAAAAGTTACATTGAAGTAAGATAAAAAAAGTCTAAAGACTAACAAATTCCCAAATGTCTACTGTCAATAAAAAGAAGGAAAATAAAGTTTTTTTTTCAGCAAAACTACACTATCAAACATACTCTTTTAGGGTGCATCAAGTAATCAGGTTATCTTATTAAACAGTGTATTCTCCTTTGATTTAAGCAGAGTCAAGAATGATCTCCTCCTGAATCACCCATTGATCAAAACAGACATGTTAATATGGTGTGGTGGGTTCTACACATACCTTACGGAAAAGAGGTGCGATCATTAAAATGAAGATATAAATGAGCCTGACAGTTTCTCTTTCAAAATGTTGCAAGAGGAATTTATAATAAAATATTCATGTTCTCTGTTCTGTTTCTCTGATGTTGCTATCTGGACTCCCTCCTCCTGCAGTCTGGTGAAGGAAAATGATTCTGACAGAACCTGATCCCCAGACACTTGGTGGTGATGTGAGTGTGAGGTAAAGAACCAGCAAAAGAGTTGGGATTCTGAGCATTTCCTTTAAAGAGGATATTCTGGCAAAGCTACTGACAAATAGAGAGCATGTAATTACATTTATATACTGAAAGGCTTTTCATCTCAAAGTATCCCAAAATGCTTCACATATTGAAGGGGACTTGCAGCGGTGAAGCACAGAGGCCATTCTTCCACTGCATAGCAGATCGGGTGGAAAAGTGAGAAATTAATTCACTTATTGAATTAAGGTGACATTTAGAGAGGTTGGATTGGTAATTTAGAAAGGACAACAGTGTAATAGGATCTTTAAAGACCAGAAGTAGTCAGAAACTCATTTTAAATGAATCTCAGCAATGTGATGTTCCAACTTACTGTTCCCTAAACTTTTTATATCTACTGCATATCAGAAACATGCTGAAAAATTACATAAGAGTCCAAACTGTTTTAAATCTACTGTATAAGGTTGACAGTTTTGGTTCTGAAAAAAGTGATCTTGTGTGTTCCCTGCCTTGAACACAGTCATTATGTTTATGATTCCAAAGGATATAATATATATATATACTGTAGTGTCCTATAAAATAGACAGCAAAGTCAAAGTTTATAATTTAAATTTAAGGTCAAGTAATGTGTATTTTTTAACATGTAATCAATACAAATTGTACTGTATATAAAAAATCATGTACATTTTATTTTGGGTGATTCCACACATACAATCAGATGTGACTCTGGCTCTATTCTTGACACTCAGAAGACCCCCTTGGAGAGACGATCTGTAAGAGTTGCTGATCAGCAGGTGCGTGGGATGTACAGTATGGTAAATGTTAACAAATGAATATAATAAGGTGTTAAAGTTAGAAGAGTGTCTGTTACAGAGTTGGATAACAGGTTATTTTGAGAATGTTTGCAAGAGTGTGATGAATATTTCAGGGAGTTCAAAAATTGTTTCTACAACTAGATGTCTAGGGAATCCTGGAGAAGAGAAGCAAGGTGTGATGAAGTGTGTTTGAGACGTAATGATGTTAAATAATAGAACATAACAGGAACATTGCATAATTTACTGTAGTCTATGGTTTGGATTTGAATGATGAATTCCTGAGACTGGCACTGTTTCTACACAAATAAAGCCATCCTCATTCAACTCTTAAGGAAAGTTTAACAAGTAGTGTTGATAAACTATTTTTTGTATACTGAGATTCTTCCACATTTTCTGTTTCTATTATAGTACAGTACATCATAGTCACAAGCAAGTGAATCAGTCTTTGAAACAGATGCCTTCTCAAGTCCAATACCTTTTAAAATCAAAAGGTCTTAGCAAAAGAAATCTATGAGGTACCATCACTATAATATTTCAAGAAAATACCAGTGATTTTGATACCTATGACAAATTTCATTATATGAAATTCCCATTTAAAACCTCACGTTTCCACATACTAAGGAATTATTGGAACATACTTTTATATAAGACAGGTTTAGAAGAAAATGCGGATTGAACAGTGCATAAATTTAGAATATAATTTGAACAAACGCTGCTCCCAGTGAAAGGTGGTCAATTTTGAAAATCACTTCCTCCAGAATTTAAATTATATTACATATTTTGGCAACAAACATTTAAATTTGGTTTTAACTGAAGCAGAACTGTAATCAGTTAATTTAGTCTGAATTAAACAGAAATTACAATTGTGCCATTATTGTATTGTAAAAGATCTGGATCTTTTATATTTGTATAATAGATTATTTCGTTTTAAATGGTAGTATCCTCAGTATTTTAAGAGATGTTAATATGAGCTTATTTGTATGTGTACATAGAAGAGAATGGATAATATAAATTATTTAGGTATATTTCAATTATATATGTAGCGGCGAGGCTTAATAATAAGGCAGAATTAAGTGTTTCTGAGCTTCCCAAATGAGGCCCCATTTCTCTGTTCATCTCTGTGGTGCAGCCACAGAGAAACCATTCATGCAAGATGTTTTCTTTTGATAAGGACAGCTCCCAAAGGGGGATGCACTTAGCTAAGCCTGGCTATCATGATCAATGGTCATCCATTGGCGCCTATCTGTCTAGGGAGTGCCAGTTGGACATCTGGACTGCATTACTAAGTGTCAGGACTAAGTGACTCATATCTCACCTTGATCAACCAATCAGGGACTGGTAGGGCCGAGTAACCCACGTGGGACTCTGATGCCCATGGAACTTTCAGCCAATCAATGAGCTGAAGTTCCTCCAGGTAAGAACAGGCAACACAGAGAGCCTGAGAGATTCAGATTCAGATTCAACAATTTTAAAGGGAATTCAAAGGAGAATTCCAGGGCAGGACGGCCTAGGAGCAGAAGGCTCCCAAGGGCAGGACATTCTCGCAGAGCGCCTCCTGACCATCCTGAGACTCAGCCCGGACAACCACGGAATGGCCAGTGTGTCCGAGTGACAGAACTTTCCTTTGTTCTAAGAGTCTAGAGTGGAGGTTGCCAGAGAGTAACCAGCAGCAGGCCTCGTGAACAGGTCGGAACTGTGGACAGCTGAATTACTATTCAGAACTAGCTCTTCATCAGGAACGAACCGGTCCTCTTCCTGACTTGCTGGGACCCACAGTCATCTTTTCTCCTGTGCACAAACTTTGCTAGTTAAAGCCAACACTAACTAGCCGGTCAGTGAGCATCAGCAGCGCACCGTCGCAAGCCGCACAGCACAGCCTGGCACGGAGCCAGAGAGCGCGGATTGGACAGCAATAGCCTGCAACTGTTTCTTTGTGCCCGCAGGAGATCTGAATCCCCAAAGATTGGATGAGTATTCAACTTCAATGCATTACAGCTCGAGAATTCAATTGTTATCCAAACCAGTTGATATCAATTTAATTCCTAAGAGTTATGTACTTGTTTGAGTATCTAATGTAGAAGTTGTAACCAAGTTCACTTTACGAAACGGTCTTAATGAATGATATACTGAACGTATGTCCTCTTGATATGTGTAACTCTTTGTAACTGACCGAATATATATCTTTTGTATTCTGATAACCCTCTCGATAAGATCTGTTAGGTTTATATGCATATTCTATGTATTAATAAATGTATCCTCGTGTATTAGTACCTGTGTGTGCGCGTTCTTTGAGTTATGTCGCATGGTTGGATTCTAAAGCCATCAAAAGAATCAACTTTGTGATTTACTGCTACAATTAATAATTGTCTCAGTAAATGCCCAAACCCTACAGAACTGGTGCCTTCAGAGAGCCACTATGATTACATATTTGGCGTCCCTGAACTGGTTTTCCCTACATATATTATAATGATATGCAATTATAATAATTAATATATCGATTCATTATTTGTAATATTATCTATACATCTTTTAACCCCACTATCCATTACAGGGAGCTGGATCCTATATTGGCAAGCAATGGGTGCAAAACAGGATACACCAAGGAGGGACACCAGTCCTTTGCAGGACACACACAGAGGGCATACTGCATAAATTCCACATATTTAGCACCACAGGTCCAAAATTGAAACCTAGGACCCCAGCACTGCAAGACAGCAATACTAATCACTGTGTACCATGCTACACTTCTGTAAGACTATATATAAATCCTGCAATGTAGTAGCTGTAGATATAGTAGGAGAAATAATATGGAAATGTTTTATAGGTGTCACCTATCATATCCAGGGACTGTGGATGGAAATTAGCCTACAAGATAAATTGAATATGAAATGCATCTAGTGTCAAGCAGATAGCTCCTATGTTATTATTGAATGTGTCCCTGTCAAATAATAAAATAAAGTACTATAAAAATGGAACTAAAAACACTTCAGTACACCATGAAAGTTGCAAATCAAGTTCTGATAATAGAACTGACAGAAAAACAATATTGTGAACAGAATTCTTGCTCGATGAGATAGGAGGACTACATGTATTTAAAAATACATTTTTAAATAGAAAATCATAGATTTCAGAGAATAAATATTTAAGCTAAGATGATTGGGAAATTCAAGCAGCATAGCGGTGAAGTAGTTAGCATTGCTGTCTGGAAGTTCTGGGATCCCTGGTTCAATAGACTCCAGACCCCACCCCAATATATCTGGGGTGCTATTTTGTGGAGTTTTTATGTTCTCTCCATTTTTGCACGGGTTTCCTCCAGGAGCTCTGGTTTCTTCCCATAGTCCAAAAACATACTGATAGGTTAATTGGCTTCTAGGAAAACTGGCCCTGGTTTAGATGTATGTGCTTGTGTGTCTGCCCTGCAATGGACTGGCATTCCATCCAAGGAGTGTATCCTGCTTTTCACTCATTGCTTGCTGGGATAGGCTCCAGGTCACCCATGACTCTGAATTTAAAGAAGCTGTTAGAAAATGGATGGATAATTTTTGTTTTTAGATGTGTAGTGTCACACCTGCATTCACGTCTGCTTTCAGCCCACGGTTACCCCAGAAGACTGCAACATATCCCGGAGCGATTACATTTCTCTCACGGTCACCTGTACTTATGGTACACCCTTCCTCCTATTGCCCATCTAGGCACCCAGCCTTCCAATTAATCAAACCTGGATTTCCCTAAATACCACTGGACAGCTGCTCTGTCACTAAGCTTGCTGAGCCAGTTCAACACTCAGGTTGGCTGCTACAGACATGCTAACCAACAAACCTAACACCCCAAGAAACCCTGGGACCTCAACTCCAAGACCTAAACCTGTCTGCATCCCATGTGGCTGGCACTTTTTTCCAGTGACACCTTTCCCTGCCTGTTCCTGTCTGCCTCCAGTTCCTCTCTGTCTTCTCCTGGTCATCCATTCCGAGTTTCTCCTTGGCTGACTCCGCCAGCCACCGAAAATCACCAGGTTCCTGCAATTGGATTCCCTGCCTGTCTGTGAGACGTGGCTTCCAGCAACAACAAGCCTTGTTACAACATATAGAACCTAAAAACAGTATGCTCCTTTCCTCAAGTGCAGCAAATACATGCATGCCAAGCAGCCTCTCATACTGTAACTTTGATCAACTAAATGTTTGCAGATAAACATGGAGATCAGGGCTCATTCTGTCCTGAGCCTATTCCAGAAGATAATTTCAGTCACTCCTTAGGACATGTTAAATGCTGAATTCACCTGGTGGACTATCTTTCCAGTGTAGAAGAACTGTTACAGTATGTGTCTGGGGCATGGCCCTGCATGACCTTGAAGATAGATTTACCCATGAAACACAATCATATTAATGGTAGGGGCAGAACCACACTTCCCACAGAGGCATTGAATTATTCAGTAAATTTCTGAACAACTTTAAGAGGTGTAGGTAGTGGTCTTGTAGCTTTTACAGCCTGCAAACCATTGAGGTTACCAGCATTTGCCAGGTCTGCTTTTGCTATTCACAATAAACAGTACAGTGGCTCTTGTGAAGTCCCCATTGTTATTTTTATTAACATTCCTAATAATAGAAAAACAAACCTCACAGTTTTCAAGAGGTATGGGATACCTCTTTCTGAAAATTCATGTAATTCCTTAGAAAATATATATATATTTTTACATATTTTACAAAAGTGGCTGATTAAGAACCTAAGTCATTTTAAGTCTTTGTTAGCTAATCCATTCAAACAAAATAAAGTAATAGTAGGACCAGGATTTTTTATTAACTTTAATTTACTGAATTGCAATTGGTGTACAATTTGTTAATGCCTATGAATTAATAAAATACACAATGTCTTGATCTAAACATAATCTGCTTACATTGAATATTTAAGAATGCTGACAAATTCAGCAGCTTCAGGTTTGTGTTTCTACTTAATCGCCCTTACCTTATTGGTAGAAACATAATATTTCAATATATTTCAAAGGTTGAAGAGAAACAATGTGAAAGTGAATATGATATTTTTAAACATTTACCAATATGGGATCCTATTAGACTGAACTAGCAACTCACAAAATGCAGTCTAACCACACTGAAACTCCTTAAAGAGAATTGCCCTGGTGCCTTTTTGTGCACAATCAATACTAACTCAGGGATTTGAAAAAGTGTTAATAGTACCACACCCCTCTCTACCTTCACCACAAGGTAACCAAATAATATACTGTATGTACATTTGTGAATTGCTGAGCTGTTAGATATGAGAAACAAGACGGATAGTTACCTGTAATTACTGATTTCTGCCATCAGCCAATTGGAAAAGGAAGACTGTTAGCATTTGTTGTCCTGAGAGAATAGCTAAATCCTTTTATAATAACTACTCAAGGACATGTACAATCAGAATTGGAGTTATTGCTCTTGGGAATCGATGGCAATGGCTTGTAATAACACAAAAGATGGTTTGAAGAAGAGCAATAAACTTAACAGAACCTTATGGAAACACATTCTTCTCTGTACCAAAGATAGAAATCTATTTCAAGCATAAGTAAAATTCCAAGGACATAACCAGAAAAGTTTCTTGAAACATTGCCTTTAGTTTTTTTTCCCCAAAGAAATTGTCAAACATGAAATATTGAAAGTGCTTGTTTTCCATGATGAAAGAGCACTTCTCTTTCGACCGAATTTTGTATATTGTAGATATGTTACATTTAAGAATATGAAACTAGGAATTTCATGAATCCCTAAATATTTAACCAGGGATTTTACATATTTATGAGCATAATCTGTCTGACTCTGACTTATGACTGTCAAACAGCATTAAGGAGAAGAACTTATGGACCAGAAGCCAGTGTCTTCCATAAAAAGCATTAACCTCAGTAAAGGCCCAAATCAGGAAGCACCATTATTAAACACAAACTTGGAATTTCAATGGGTGTAACTGCAGTGTAACACACTCTGCATGGTTAGTTATGACAAGAACAATCCAGAGTAGAAAAGGATTGAGTAGCCTTGTCCTTGCTATCAATTTTAAAAGTTTAAAATGCTGAATTGGAAACACAGCAACTGAGAAGGCTATCATGAGATGGTTTCTATCACCAAGACGTGTTCCAAAAGTCCAATCCCTTATCCACTGTTAAACCTGTATATTGGATTTACTATGCATTGTGGGTTGCATAACAAGTTGGAGTACGGCAAGGTCCATAGCCCTGGGTTGCTATGTTGGCCTTGGAGGATTGTCAAAAGACCTGATTATATCTTGTTCATGTTAGAATTCCTGCAACAGCAGAATAAGCTATTCTTACATTCTCAACAGCAGTGAAGGAAGTTATGGGCTAAGGTACAAAGAGGTCTCCAATTGTCTTGGATTAGATAAGGAGCTTTAAAAACTACCCTATGGGAATAACAGAGAAGAACAATGCGATAGACCATTGCCCTACCCCACTGGGTGAGCTTGTTGTGAGTTTGCACTGAATGTAAACTCTAAGTCTCCCACATTCACTCAATTATTGTACTTTTTCTTCTCAAATTATAAAATCTTTCTGTAGCTACTGACACCTTGGTCACATCCGACCGGTCTGATTCTTGGATACACTGTACTGACAGAGAGAATATGTACAGTAGATGTGCTACCGCCACTCCCCCTTTTAGTATATACTGTCTGTAGGTTCCTTTTCTGTCTCACCTGCTGCTTGCTGCTCCTTCAGCTGCAGGTTGTTAATCGATTCATTTCAAGACAGCTGACATCTTCTCCCGGCTAACCTGCAACTTACACAGGTACATCAGACAACTTCACACGTTTGCATGTCCTCACATCCCTGTTGTCCAGCCCTGCCACATCTCGGGCACAATGCATCTCCACCCTCTTGAGGGATACCTGTCTGTGGACACCACCACTCCTCTCTCCCAGTGTACTGATGGCCAGTCATAAACTACCACCTCTGTGGCAGTGTCCTACGGATCATGGTCACACATAACCTGCTTCTCACACACTCCTGCACCTCAGTAGTGCAAGGTTGCTTAGACCTGCTGCCATCCCTCCACATGAGCCCAGAGAACATGTTCTCAAACACGTGCCACTCACAGCACGATCACACTGCATTCAGTGCAAGACGGGAGAGGGAGATTCTGCCTCCATCATATCACTACAGAGAATTGTTCTTCTTTCTCTCTCCATGGTCCACACAGTGGAGAGACTGCAGCCCCTGTCAGAGGGGTAGTAAGGCCATCAACTTTATACAGCTGAGGGCTCTTAAAGGAATACCAGCTGTAGCAGATTAGATCCTACACAGGACACCTTACTGCAGCTCCCATAGAACTCAAGTGGAAGAAAATCATCCCTGACCCTGATAGACTGTCAGAGACATATGAGATAATTCCTTGTGAAAGCATTGGTCTTATATTCATGTCATAATTAAATGTTAATCGGTTACATAACTAAGCATTAAAAAAGATGAGGTGTTCTTTTAAACTGCAGTGTACATCCTCTAATTTGCTGTTCTGAGTAATTTGTCTATGGGATAATATCATTGTCTCAGTGCTGTGAAGGGAACATAATATAATTGTACTATTGAAAGAAAATAAGGTGCGTCTGGATTATTAAACTCTTTATATTGCTCACCAGATGGTCCCCGTGTTCACAGGAATAATCCCATAGCTTTTATAACTTTGTCTCAGTGCATTTAATGCACTTCAATTAATTTAGATGAGATGTGATGGGAGTTAAAAAAAACTGGATTAAATGAGAATGGACAATTTATTTACTTTGATATATGTTTCACTCTTTATTGTGTTTCCCTTAGCCACTGCAGAGATTTATATTATCGATGAACCGCAAATACACAGGTGTTAATTTCCTAACATCTCCTCAGGCAATGGCAAATGTGCAAGTCTTTATACATATATTTAAAATACATATTACTACACTTGTGTTTTCATTTAGAAGCTAACAATATTTTCTCTATAATGATTGTCTCTGTTTGAAACTCCAGAAGTCTACTTCACCCTCGTGATCCCAAAGCGAACACCAGACATTTGAAACCTGCAAGGCACGTTCTTCTTTAAGGCTCATGCATAAAGCTCAATTGCTCAGGAATACAAAGTTAGCCTTATCCTGGAATTGGAGATACCATATAGCCTAGTTTTAAATTCACTCATCCCTACACCACAATTTCCCTCTGTAGTGCCAAGACACAAGAGTAAACCATCTGGAAAATTCACTTTAATCTTCTTTTCAATTGATCTTTCATGATCAATTACTGTAATATCAGCATTTTGTCCAACAGCATAATAATATTAATAGTCACAATAATGCTTTATTTAACAAAATAAGTCAGTTCAGAACAAATAACCATTCAAAGTGATCTGTAATACACATATTATTATTGCTTGCATACTGTAAGTAAAACATTATTCTGCCTGTTGTTCCAGTCCTTGTCAGGGGCATAACAAGAGATTTAATTTAATACTATAATGCCCTTCAAAATGACAAGGAAAACGGTTATTTTGTTAAGTTGAAACAGTTATTTTTGCTTTTTAACCAAACTATTTGCATATGCTCATTAGATAAATGTAGACAATGAAATATAATGAATTTATAAAATATGCATTTTATTTTTGGTCAAGGCCATGAACATATTCCAAACATTAAAAATTTCAAAAATGGCCTTTTTTTATTAACCTACAGTAGAAGTTAAACAACACATTCCAAACACTCAAACCAAAGCTGTTGCTTAATCACTCAACAAGCTTATTACCTAACAGCAAACACCTGGTCATGAAGAAGTACTAATCAGAAAATTATTCCAATTCCTTTTTCTCCTTCCAGATGAAGAGGTACATCGATACATCATTTTGTTTAATTAAATGTAGAACCAGATTGATTTTATTTAATGATGATGACGATGATGACGATGATGATGATTATTATTATTATTATAGTTTATAGTGCAAATCTAAATGTAAATTTCACTGTCCTAATATTTTTTGGATGGCACAACATTTCTTAAATTGTGAGATGGCTTAGAAATTACTAAAAATCAAAGAGTTAAAATGAGCCCAATATGATTTGTCATCATACAGAAAACCAAATATAAACTTTTAAAAGTTAAAGCATTATCTAATCAGATGCCTAGATATTTATAAACTGTGACTTTCTGCACATTTATCATACTTAAAGTAACTTAAAAATAGTGTATGATACCGTATATGACAAGTTCAAGTCTGAATGTCTGTTTCAAATAGAGTCAAGAAAAAAAACCATTCTTGTTCATTAAAGCTTTGGAATAAATATTTATTAGATTAAATGCAGAATGGGATCTAGCAAATACATCATAATTCTAAAAGAATAAATATAAAACACACATGGAAAACATTTTGCTGTTACCAAAAATGAAGCAAAGCATCTAATGCCCTTGGGACAGAATTCAAATTCTATGTCCAAACCATTGGCTATAGGACAATAATTAGTAATTTGAATTATATTAATATTACTTTCACTTTGAGTATGTTTATATGCAGTGAATCTCCTTAACCACATTTTTATTTTAGCTTTTTCTTGGTTTTGAGTTAAAATTAAGCAAAACAATTAACAATGCAACTGTGCACAAAAGTGTTTAGAAACAGTTAAAGTCATAGCATCCTTTTATTTCTTTGCAGAATAAAAATACATTTAGCTGAGAAGTTCTACTTTCAGACTTTCATAAATAACAAACAAAAACTTTTAAATTAGTCATAACAGTTTTGTAGATATGCACAAAGGAACATTTACTAACAACATAGATTATTTAGTCCAAAGGTTTGGTCCAGTTACATAGGCATTATACAATGCAGCTTAAATAATTTAAATTTGTCCTTATGAATTTAGGAACCAAGAATAATTATGACTGTTCATATTGTCTTCATATGTGCTTAACTGGAGCTACTGTAAGTGGCTTTAGAATTAGAATTTGTGTGGCTTTTAATGTCATCCATGCATCCATGTGTAATTAAATTCTACATACTGTACAGGATATGCTGAATATTGATCTATAACAGAATGGTGATCTGCTTTAATAAGTAGTACACGATACAGGGTTACTTTGTGAAATTAGTAGCTTGGCAGCAGATGAGATCAGATTAAACCCTAAATGTCCATCTCAAGAAGCAAGCACGAAGAATGCTGAAATTTGTAGCAGATAGAATGGGGGTGTTTTCTCATAATTAAAATGCTAAGGTTGAGTGCTTAAGGCCATCAAGTAAGGATTAAAGACATCATTTATGTGTCTTCACCCTGGCCTGTTCTCATCATGTACTGGAGTGGGGGAGGGTTCAGCTGTGTTGCTGATGAGAACAGGCTCTTCTGAGACATGCTCCCTCAGTCACTTGGTCACTAGTTATCAGGTGCTTAAACCTGCCGGTCTGTCTGAACATTTCCAGCAACTGTGCATTGAATTATGTCCAGCTTTTGGAATGAATCAGGCTTATAAGACACTGTTTAAGGCATATGTTATTCTCTTGACTTGATTTTCAAATTAGTATTTACATGTTCAAATAAATAATGTAACATGCATTATTTCAAAGGTACATTTGTTTTAAATATAATATTTGGAACTTGTAGACCTGTTGGTGTTCTGTTTAGTTTAAAAGATCTACTAATCTACTTTCAATATTTATAAATGGAAATATTTTTGCTAATTTAAGAAACGTTTTAAATCGAATTATTTATTTATATACATTACATTTATGTTTCTATTGAAAGTTTGAGGTGCAAGAAATAACCCCACAGTAGACTCTGCTAAATATAAAGGTACAGTACCAAACATCTCTTTCTCAATGTTTCTGACTTTGAATCCTTCCCTGTACCCCATAATTATCCTTGCAACAGCTCCTTAGTTTATGTCTCCTGGTGCTTTTCCAATGGACTTGTCTTTATGCCCCTGAGCATGACTATGGCTCCATTAGTGAACCAGGTTTAAAGCCAAATCACTATCAAAACTGGCCTTGCATTACATTCTTCAATAGCAGGGTTAGGCCAAAAGCCTAAAACATTTAAATTAGTTTGGAAATTCAGTGGAATATACTGTAGTACCTAATATACAGTACCATACTGTACATCATACAATGTGTTTTATGATTACAGTCCCACATATGACATTTTGGAATGGACTGTATGCCTTTGTTTTTACTGCAGTATGAATAGCTCTCAGTCAGACAAAATATGATTTTGAACTAGATAATGTTTGGTCAATTCTTAAATGGCAAAAATCAGCTGATAAAGTATTCCATTTCAGTATTTTCAGTATATTCAGTATTGTGATTTTTGTTAATTCGTGAAACATTGCTTAAGTTATATGCTCGATAAGGTGTCTTGTTTATTTTTTTTGTACCAAATTCAGACCAACTGCAGTAGTATCTTCAAAAGTGCTATGTAGACCAAAGCATCTACTGTATATATATAAATTCTTTGTTTGGGCAGTACGAGGTGAAGCCTAACTGTGGCAAGCCACCTGTATATGAAACACCTGCAAGAAAATAGTTCACCTGAGGGAATGTGGGTTGAATTGGAATGTTGATTTATATAAAAAAGGATGTATGATTTTTCCTATAGTCTCAAAGGATAAAACTGAGACTCATGCACATGTCCAAAAGCTAGAACAATTACACCAAGGACTTAACACATTAACATTTTCTTTACATTCGAG
The DNA here is from genome assembly GCF_040954835.1 of Lepisosteus oculatus. Lineage (NCBI taxonomy): Eukaryota > Metazoa > Chordata > Actinopteri > Semionotiformes > Lepisosteidae > Lepisosteus > Lepisosteus oculatus. The sequence goes on from NC_090705.1 coordinate 20,451,665, forward strand.
TAGGTAGCTGTAAACGGGTAAAGGTTTATTCTGTGCTGCAAGGTAAAGAAACACATCTTTTTGGCTGTGGAGCCTTCTTCAGGTGTGAGAGAGAAAGGGGAAGTACCAGAAAAATAAGGCAAAGTAGAATAAAAGACAAAGTAGTTAACAAGGGACTGGGAGCAGAGAGGAAATGGGTATAAAGCAGATGAGAATGAGTGTCTAAACTCAGGGAGAAAAGGAGGAGAGGTGTAGAAAGCCAAAAGATGCAAATGAATGAAGAAGATGAAGAGAGAATTTACAAGGAAATGAGTCTGTTGTGGAGAGAGGAGGGGGGAGGGGGGTGTGATCATGTTTAAGGATAATTGTGGTTTTGAATGTCTTTCTGCCATAGGGGTCCAGCAACCCTTCTGTGAGGACAAAGACGGAGAGATCAGAAAGATTGCGGCTCTCAGAAGTGAAATGGGGAACTATCGATCTGGAGAGATCTTTGATCCTCACAGCTCTGACATGATCTCTGAAATGGTCTGCCAGTCTTCTTCCTGTCTCCTCCTGTACAGTAAATGGCTGGGTATTTTCTGAATGAAATGTAGTAAATGAAGTTGCTAGAAGTACTGTACATAATGTCATCTGGGTGACACAGAATTGTCAAGAGGGGCCTTAAATGTGTTGGATACTGTATATGTACTTGCAGGTGATGCAGCAGATTCTGTGGCAGGGGAAAGGACCCGGTGTGCATGGGAGCTGTGGACAAGAAGGTTGCGCAGATTAAGTGGTTGACCATTTGAGATGATGGGGTGCTCAGGAAAGAGGGCTCCAGTGGAAGGATCATCTTGTAAGATGAGGAGGTTGTCACTGATGCTCCTGGGAATAGAATAGGGTGTAAGGGTGGTAGGGAAACACCAGTGGAATGTGGTTGTGAGTCCAGAACTTCCTATTTGGATCAATGATGTGAGGGATATTTTTGGTTCAGATTAGGCCTCTTTTGTTTGTGTGATCATTCCAACATTTGTACTGTACACATGACATAAACACATACTATTTTTAATCTGCCTAATTTTTTTTGTAAAAGAATAACAAAAAACATATTTCAAGGACAACCACCTTGGTCAAAAGCACACACTAAATATTAAATGGATAGCTACAGGTTCACTAGCAAGCAAACTACCACTTGGTTCTCATTTATATTAAGAATTGCATTTGTGTTCCAAAAGTGATTGGAGAGCAAGAGGAGGAGTGCAGTTCTAGCTTGGAAAGGCGTGAGGACCTGGGGACCTGGTTAAATAGCGTGTACAATGTGACACTCACGTGAAAATTAAGTATAAGGTAGTCGAACAGCACATTGTCAATTCAAAAGAGTGTATGCAATAAGGATGTTTGTGGACTGTGGCTTGCTCTTACAGATGATATAGGAACAGGGCACCATAGAGTCAAGGTTGGGAAGAGAGCGAAGGGCTTTGGCTGAAGTCTTGTAAGTTGACACACTGCAGACATAATTGGTAGCCACCTTGTCAGCTACTGCATTCAGTGACCAGCCAGGATGAGAACTGAGAAGTGGGAGACTTCATTCCCCCTACTCAATCAGTGCACGGAAAGGAAACTCTGTAAAAAAACACAAGCATACAATAGGCACCAATTACAGGGAGTAGAAAACAAGTCTGTAATTCTTCATAGTTTTTAGTGCATCTTTGATCAACTCTTTTTACACAAAGAAATTAACACCCCAATCAGACTGCCAAGGACAGTTAGAATACTATTTACACTTAAAATTAATCCAGCAAAATGCTCACGGCCTGTGTAAGAGAACATTTATCATTCCGTAATAAAATATTAAAAAATCTGGATTAAAAGTTGTAAATCTTTCTGACAAGTCAGTAGTTTGCATGAGCAAAACACTATGTGCCTGTTCCTCCTTGGGACACTTTATTTCAAGTGTTGTTCTTCATATTAAAATATGAAGAAACCAGGTAAATGCATATTAATTATGCCCTTGGTAGAAATTAGCTCACTGGGAAACCATCCTAGTTCACTTACAGTATAATTTATCTTGATTTGTCTCATAGTATAATGGATTACAATTATACATTTTGCTGATGACACTAAATATTCTTTAATTTAAGACTAGACTATTATGTTCTTCTTGGTCTTGCACAGCTCTTATCACGGGGTACACAAGACGCTATATGGCTAGCGGATGTTAAGGAAAAACTGTATTGCCATTGAAAAAGCTTATACTGTACTGTATATAAATTAAACTTGTTCAATTCTCTTATGTGTCTCATACTGCAAGATACTATAAAGTGTTTCTCAACTGTGGCTTTGAATTTTTATCTCCTTCATTTCTGTATAAAGTTTGTATTTCAACAACAAAAAGCTTATTTATAACAAAAGCAATAAAGATGACGGTGGATAATAACCCTTTGGCTGTTGAAAATTTAACAGTTTCACAGAGACGTGAGGGCTGCTTTTCAAATGTTTCTTCCTTTTTTTTTTCAATCCAGACTGACAACAGCATGCCCTGGAGGCCAGCATGCACATGTAAAGGTTTGAAAGCACAGCTGCCCTCTTGAGAAAATGAAACAGCTTTGGAAGGAAAAAAGCCTAACTGAGCCAAACAATGTGGGAATCTCTACACAAATTTCCCTGTGGGTATTCCAGATAATAGCACAGTTTAGTAATATTTTAATATTTAAACAAAGCCCTCCAGCTCCCCATCACTGTGTCCCATGAGAGAAAGTCTCCAGGTCCCCAAAGCACCCACATGCCCCCCTTGTCTCTTCTTTCTGTTCAGTTGCTCTTTCTGGAAGATGGTGAGCATTGCTTCCCTAATTACAAATGCTAATGCATGCGCTCCATTGTACCAAGAGGTATTAATGCCATAGAAATGACACGTGCTTATTCAGAAACATTTTAATTAGTCTGTAATTATCTTATTCTACCAATTAACAAACTACATCCCTGATTTGTCTGGCATCTACCCATCTTCCCCTCTTAGCAAGGTAGCCAGCCAGGGGTTTCCTCTGCCCTCTGTGTAACACAGCAGCTTTCACTCACAGGCTACAGTAGTGTACTGTTTTCTGCTTCTCCTGCTGGACCTACAGTTAAATACCATATCTCTCTGACTAAGAACTTGATAGAACATTAAACTGATCCAATTAAATTCAATAATTAGTCTAGTTAATTAATTAAGCAGAGGTGGAAGAAAAACTGCAAGACTCCAAAGGCCCTGTTCTCTGATTGAGCTGGATATTTGATACCCCCAAACATCAACCAGTGTATTGTCAAGCTCAGCTCAGAGGGCTATTTTGGCTGTGTAATGGTGTCATTAGCTACTTCCTACAATAATATGTTGAAGGTTCTTTGCAAAAACACTAATGGGAAACTATAAATTGTCTAGTCAGGAGCTGGGGTGTAATACCCAGTTGTGAAGCAACAGTAACTACTGCATCTTTTGTGGAGGATTGTGCATAATTAATATAACTGAGCCTCTTTAAACCAGAACAACACAGAAAAACAATCAACAACAATAAAAACTCCCCAGAGGAAGCAACAGTGTTTAACACTAAGAAATGAACTTGTGTTTCCATAGGAAATGTGTCTATGTACAGTAGCTCATCAAAAGCAGCAGAGTATCATACTATAGGTGTGAGTTAAATAAAATACATTTGAAATTCAGATTGAGGTTTTTTAATATATGATAAAAGTAGGCAGTAATAATAATTAAAAGAGATCAATATGTAAAATAAAAAATGAGCATAACTGAGCAATAATATTGGAGTGAAAGAATACATTTGAAGATCAAATATAGGCATATTAAAGATCGTTAGTGTTTTGTTGATCATCCAGGCCTCACCTCTACACTGCAGAGAAAGACATAGTTCCTGACATCTTTCTCACACACTGCCATGATGTTTCCTGATTCTATTGATTCCTGGGTGCTACAGGAAATATGTTATACTTATTTATTTTGTTTTTTCTTTAAACAAATGTTGCTTGCTTTCATTAAAATCACATACTAACCCCTTCTCATTGTCTGTTTGTTCCTGACTTGAAATGCCTTCTCTTTGAATGTGATGCATAATAAAAAATACATATAAATCAAAAACAATGGAAAACAAATGTATGTTAATTGTAATAAAAGCAAAAGAGCAGATCAACAAATTATAAAATACAAAAAAGACAACTCAAGACTTTGATTTAACAGAGTCCCACTCACAATTAATCTGCTAATCTTTGTACATCTCTGCTAATAAGAGATGGAGCTACCTTCCTTTTAGAAGCTACTGAATAATGGATTCCTTCTAAAATGTCAATTATGCATACTATAAGATGTAGGCCACAATGTTCCCACCATTATAATTGTCATTAAAAGAGAATGTACATCTTTACCAAGCACAGAGGGAGCAGCTAGGAGAGCTATTGCGCTGTTGGAAATACAGCACTGCTCTCAGTATGAGCTGGGCATTACATTAAAAAATTGGAGGTGAAAAGAAAAAAATATATTGAATTTCACTTCCCATTAATATAGAAATCCAAGGCATGCCAGAAATGAAGAAAGTAAAACTATTTAAAATGTATGGATATTGTCAAAGTGAAGGGAGATTATGTAGAAGAAAAAAAAGACATTTTGAACAGAGGACTAATGGGAAGTGTACAGTATCTTGACAGGAGCTGGATCACAGTTACTGCCTCTGAAGGATGAAGAGATTCAGCCCTGTCAGATCAGCCCTTCTCTAACGGGCCCAGTGTCAGCACGCAGAGACACAGAGAGAGGAGGAGAACAGGCTGGTGCTTTGAAGTGGTGGAGCGCCACTGCGATTAGAAGGCGCCACCCCCCTACACCCCACCGGAGATGAGGGCTCAAACGGCTAAGCGCACATCAAAGCCAGCTTTAGCAGCATGACTGAAAAACAAAATCCCCCCTTTTGAGTGTTCTGCAGAAGGATGGCGGGTGCGAAACAGACAGCTCCTGAGGATGGCAGACATTGTTTGAAGAGGATCAGATAGTTGAAAAGCAAACTGCAGTCAGAGCTTTGGATGCAGGGGGCACTAGAGAACCTGGGCACTGTTTCTTTTTGGATTAGACCTAACCTGAAACTCTCATCTCTCTCATTCATGAAGACATGGAGAGACCAATGTCAAGTGAAGAAGAGCACCTTGCAAAACTGATGAAGCTGGTCTTTTGGAATGTCAATGTCAATTTTTGATATCTTATTTTAATTGAACCGAGTGGGTGAAAGTATTCATTATTCCTTGCTTATGGTCACGTGCTCAGATTCTTAACAGCAAGCCAAAGTGGAGCAGAAAATCAATGAAATAATAAGAATAAAAATTAGATCTTTAACATCTTAATTTTGGGACTGCAGTTGATTAGCTAGCAAAGTTAAAAAGATCACAATGGCCTAATTGAAGGTGAAACTTAAAGAACCAAAGCACAACATTTAAAAGTAAGATGTAGAAAATTCACAGAGTACTGAAGCACAAAGTAATACAAAATTAAAAATCTCAAAACAACATTTAGAAAATAAGATCCTGTAAAAAGCAGAAAAAAGGTAGAATAGAGGGGCCTGCATTTCCAGATTCTTATATGGTTTCCTGACATTATTCCCGAAAATGTGAGTCCAATCAATAAGAGGCAAGAATAAACATCAAATAAAAGCCCAACAAATTCCCTTGCAGAACTTACTTGAGCTCAGTGGATGAATGGTATAACTATACCTTCTGGCATCCCTCTCAAAATTAGAAAGAAGACCATGAAAAAATATAATTCTATTCATACCGCAAAGTAAAACAAATTTTTGCCCCATCTTCACCATTCTCAAAGTAAACTTCTTTAATCTCAGACTAAACAAGAATTATAATTCAGCTGTTTGACAAAGTGTAAATACTATCAGTCTCCCTTTAGAGACTCAATCATTCAGACCGCTGCCTGCAATCAATAAAACTGGCATTTCGCTGCCGTTTTCCACATTCAGCTTCTGAATTGGCTGTTGACAAATGAGTTCCCTTTGGCAAACAGGTTAATCTACTTCTCTGTAAACCTTGGTGGGCACAGTGAGGCCAATTTAACTGCTATCCTTGAGTTCTCTATAGTACTGTACACACTAAAGACAGGGAAGACTATTTGACTGGAACAGTTCCCTGGGCTCTTCTTTCTGTTTGAGATTTAACACTTAGACATGCAAATGCTGGGGATGAAATTTTCCCTTTAAGGGTAACAAGTTTATGATTAAAAAGGGGAAGCTTTCATGGTACTGTATATGTACTATGATTGGTACGATGTTTGTTCATACTGTTCAGTACATAGAAGATGTGCTGTTGCCGATTATTCATTGATAACAATCATGACTGAGCAAGTTGTAGTCTTTAATTAAATGGACTTGTATGAAGTACACTGGTGGAAAGAATGCACAATGCCTTTCCAGGTTTTTTCAAGTATTTAGTGTATTTGCTAAATAATGGATTTGGTCCATATATTATCATGAACACCCTCAAAGCCTTGCCACTCCAATCTTCGGAACTCCTTCAACCCTCTTGCCCCTTTCTGCTGTGCACTGTGTGTGGGCCTGGCAGTTTTTCCAGCAAAGGAAGCTTATTCCACATGTCAGGGACTTGCAGATGATTGGGTTGGTGTAATGACAGATTAAGCCTATGGCTGGCAGATTTGGTGAATCTTACACATTAGCCCAATCAGCTTTAGCTAATCTCTTCCTTTTACTGCTCACTGAAAGATAGACAGGGAGAAAGGCAGCCTGCAAAGCAAGGAGCTTGATTTGTTTGGATTTATAGCAATCCAAGTGTTATGTAACCTTAGACAGTTAAAATTTCATCAGTTTTTGATTTAGATTTACTGCACCTACAGTATGTAATATAAATTGACCAGGAAATTAGTCAGTCATGTTAAAATCCCAAAGCCTCAATAAAGTTTAGGGAAAGGTGACTGAGAATATTGATTCTTTCAACCAGAATAGAACTGATTTTCCCTTCACCATCAGATTAAACTGGAAACATTATGGAAAAGCTTCAGAATCTAATGCTTGATTTATAAAAGTGTTTCTTATTTATTCATCTACTGCAGTCTAAAATTATGTTACTGTTATGAAATACACTTTATCGAAAACGAAATACAGTACAACTCTCAGGTCCAATTGATTTAATTGAGTATATTAAACATAGTTATTAGTCTGGATAGAATCATACAGTATGCGTGGTGCACCACTCTTTTTGTGCTGCTGCAGCCAGTGGTGAAATCTGACCAGTTGCGATTGATGTCCCTTCTAGATTTCATTGTGGGGCTGGTTCCATATGTGAATGAGAACATCCACTGTGTTGAGCTCATGTTTGGAGAAAATCTGAGAGCAGAAAGACCTCAACTTTCTCTTTGTTGTTCCATAGAACTGTCTTGCATTGTGCTGCTGGAACACTTTTCAGATTAGCTTGCAAGACTAGAAAAGAATTAGATCAAGAATTTAATCAAAATATTACTCAACAACAATGTAACCCAGAATCTCATCCAAAGGCATTCTGGTATTAAGAGAGTTACACCTCACATTGCAACTCTTATACAGCGCCACTTGTAGACATGAACAACACAACAGTCAGCATCACTGCAATGTATACAATTGTCTTCTATTAAGCATCAAAGTGATTTGATACAACGTGTTTCAGACAAAAAAGGCTATTTTTTATTAACCTTGTCATTTGGGGTTTCATATGACTCACACTTATAATAATATAATGTCACTTCATTTAATCTATAATACATAACCAATGTTTCTTATTTATGACTTATGCAACAGTGATATTATTAAGGAAAGTGCAAGCCAAATTGTATTTTCTTCAGGGATTTTACCATTGGAAACACAATAGCTGCCTTAAAAAAAGGAAAATATGGATTATTTACTACTGAACACAAAATTGGATATAATAACTAACATAACATAACACACAAGGTTTTTGATTGACAAAGAGGGGGGAACCTGGTCCATGATCATCTAATGACTCCACATTTCACATAAGTCTGTCTCAATAAAAAGAACTAAACCACTTGAAGTAGACTGCTCAAGATATGTTGCTAAGTAAAGCAGTTGACTGCACTTTCTTTGGAGTGTGAATACCCTTTCAACTTGCTGCCTTATGGTTTCTGTATTTTTATTGCAAGTAAAGTGTGTAGTATGCTACTGTGTGTGTCAAGACTGTCAGGTTTTCCAAGCTCGAAGGAAGACCTCTCTTGTTTCTGCTAAGTTCACATGACAAAGGAAAATGCAAGTTCTGCATTGGAATTGAGGAGACAGAGATAGCAAAAAAGCCAAACAAATTAGTTAAATTAAATACATCATGGTCCACTTAACAAATTTATACTGGGAAACTTAAAATGTTCACTCTTACTCTGAGAAGAGGCAGTTTACAATTAACCCAGTTTAATTAGAAGTTATTTGACATTAAATGGCTGCTTTATAATTCATTATTTACATCCTATTGCTTGTGTTTACTGATTCCTTACAAGCAACAATTGGATTAAAGCATTGTCTGTTGTAACAAGCAAAAAAAGTGTAAGATGAATGAATCATTACACACCTGGCATTTGCAGAAGATTGAGACAATTTTATTTTCTCTAAATATTATGAGTTATCCATTAACCTTCACAATTTACAGGAGTGTTTACGGGAGTAACTTTAGTAAATCTTAATCACACTAGCTGCATCTTCTGCAGTTTCATAGAGTATTGCTCTCTGGGACTAAGGTCACTAAGGTCAAAATAAAATTGCTATTGACTGAATATAAGTCAACGCTTACTGTGCATCAGGCTCAATACATTCATCACTATCAGAAAACATTGTATTTCTGGTGAAGGTTGAGGTAAACCATAGTCTATCCTGAAAGCATGGGCAAAGGCACTACACCCTAGGTGGGATTCCTGTTCATTGGAGGATTTCACAAACAGAATATCTAGAGACACAGAAAAACGTACAGTAACTAGTGTTTCTTTGAAAGATGGGATAAGACCGGAGAGGAGAAACCAATGTGAAAAAATGAAGAACATGCAAATGTACCTCAGTGAGAAATGAAACCCAGGACATACTGTAAGCTGTGAGGGACCAGACCTGATCACCACACCCGAGGTCATAGCTCATACAATAATTCATAGTTACTGTAAATGTACGAGTCTCTTTACTGAAAAGAGACAGATCTGTTCACAAAGCCATCCACCATTCACCTTTTAGGAATGGGAAATTTCAAATCTGCCAGAGCAATGATGGGCATTAACTTTGTTATTTATTTTCCCAAAAGCATCAAAACAACCCTATTAAATCAAGTACTCACCCAGTAATTAATCTCAATGCAGCTGACTATTTTTCAAAGCTAATGGGGTTTATAATTTACATAAGGCAAGTTTACCAACAAAGCTTTTCCTAAGAGGATTTGAATTCCAACACTGAGCTTATTGTCACACTTGTCTTCTACAAGGATTAACAGCACCAAGCCGGGAGAACGCAAATAAACTCTGGGACAGAGTATTGAAATCTGGTTCCACATCATGTTTTTGCTATTTAGGGACAAGAAAAAGTGTTGCAATCTACTTATTTCAGAATTCATAGTAGATTTAGCGATTTCTTATGGGAAAATTAATTGATTTTGGGGCTTTAAAACATTGAGTGAGAAGAAAGTGTTTTTAATTATCTGCTTGATTCGAAGATGATTTTGCATTATAAAATCTGTGTGTCTGTGTTCTCATATTAATTAGTTTTAATTAGTCACTCCCAAATCAGCTAACATTTTGTAATTTAAAAGACTAACCACTCGATATTAAAAAAGACTGAAGAGCTGCATACTGTATTTTGAAAACACAAGATAAATACAAGATCTAAATGTGGTGCTATTTTCTATCATATGAAGGTCTCCTTAATAAAAACAAACATCAAAGCATTTAAAAAACACAAGAGACTTCCTTCCTGTTATCTTGAAAGGTACTATACAGAACATTGCATTTTTTACTTTACTCTGGCTTTCTTTTATCACTAGTGTAATTCAATGGCATCAATAAGCAGATATATATGTGATTTGTAAGTGTTTGACACACTTTAAACCTTGTCTAAGATACCACAACACAAGTTTTATAATAAAGTATAATGTTTCAGTTGCTTGTACTGTAATTTAAAATTCAAACACTTTCTCTAAAAAGAATAAATATCCTTTATATGCAGATGTGATTGACTAATTGGTACAGACTATGACATTTGTTTCTTTAACTTTTCGTATTCTTGTATATTGACAGTGTAAGGATATGAACAAGTAATAGGTTTATTCCATGCTGAAAAGAGAAGAAAGAAAGCACAATGGTTCGGCAGTGGAGCCTTCTTCTGGTGTCACCTGGTGTCCACAGCCAAAACATTTTTTTTCTCTTTTCAGCATGAAATAAACCTATTACTTGTTCCTTTGCAGGCTACACATGCTAACGCAGCTACCCACCTGAATTAGTGTAAGCATATGAGTGAAATAAATAGATTATTTACAAGTACAAATTAGCTAGACAATACTGTCCTCTTTCACCATTTCTTTTCATCTAAAATTATGCTTAAATTATTATTTTAAAAATAATTAACATATTATTTTTAGTGATCAAATTTAAGTTAAAATAGACATAACTTTAAAACTTAAATATAACATCTTTGAAGCCCAAATTGTCACTCCCTTATAAATAAGAATAAAGCAGTTGCAAACACCTTTTGCTGAAAAATTCTAAAATAATAAAAGCAGACTACAGTATATTATATTTAGCCGCTAAAGCAGCTTTTCTCTCTGTGAAACAGAGAAGACAGTGATAATCTACAGTAAAAGAGGCTTATTCAAATGATTTAAAAGAGAAGCTGTCAATGCTCTAACAAGTTTTGAAACACAGGAAAAGCTAATAAAATACACTAACAAGAAAGAATCAGGAACTTTTAAACTACTGTAGGAAGGACTTAAATAAGTAGCAAGAACAGCAAACCATTTTTCTTTTCATGAGGCTTTTAACAGCATTAGACATTTGTTGGAGACAACCAATAGATGAAAGGGTCCATCTTTCTGTTAAGTTGTACTATAAGTACTGCCTTAGGGACTCACAATGCTTCCTTTTTTCATGCAAGTTCTTTCTCCATGTGTTCGTATGTAGATTAAGAGAACCCTGCTACTGGCTTTCAGTACTTTCCAATTCTGATCCTGTACTCCCACCTTTTGTGCACCATGTGGTTTTCTTGCGTAAGTCTGGAAAAGACCCAAACTGTTGCAATTATTAAAACATTATGTTTTTTGTTTCAACATTTATTAAAAGTAGGATGCCACTTTATTATGTCTTTGGCAATTTTCATAGTGCTTCCCTACAGATATTTTGAAAAGGTTTAATCTTTTCATATTCATGTATGAATCTAGTGGATATACTCTAGTAATGGAGTCAGGATCAGCAATACATTGCTGTGAGGAATATTCAAGAACCTTGCACAAAGATTCTTATGTTAACACTCCATTCTGTTTCCCTTTTATGAAACAATATACAGTAGGAACTGATAATGGTGCTGTATAACATACGGAGAAAAGACATTAAAAAAGACCTTGGGTCATTAAAACTTTAAGACTGCCTTTATCTTTACTGACTAACCAAAAGACATTGTGATTAACATATTATACTGCTTATCTTGTGATAACTATCAATTGTTTTCACAGATGTTTAATTTTATTCATATACAGTAATTTTCTTTATACTGGCACTCTGCATCATTTAGACTAGAGTTTAGAGTTTAATGTCTCTAATTTTTGTATTACAACTTTTGTATATTTCTATAGCAAGAAAAGTTCTCTTTGTTGTCCTTGAAGTTCCCAGGATTTGACACATGCAGTATATTTTAAGGCCTGTTAGATTTCGGTAGTTAATTTAAATATTAGGTACCATTTATTAAAAGTTCACCAAATTGATTTGCTAAATTCTCATTCATTCATCATTCTGAAAGGCTGTAATGGTTTTGCATTCCCCATCTTGTTGTCATTATTTAACTAAATATATCCCTGAGTAATTACAAATGTATCACAAACCTAAAACTATTTTCATCTCATACGTTACTGTACCAGAACAGCTGGATCACAAAGAGCCCATATTAGTTTAAGTTACTAGAGGATGACTTTGGGACACTCTAGAAAGAGAACTTTAAGGGTCTGTGTCTGTATTTGTCAGTATCAGAGGAAACTAATGCAGCTGTTTTTTTTGTTGGGTTTCTTTATAAACATAATTAGCTCAGAGAGGAGTTTATTTTGTAGTCAGATCAGACCTGTATAATGTTATGATGAGTACTACAGTACTTACAGATAGCTAGAAAACATACAGTATAAATAATAAACATAAAATACATAAGACCAGTGTTTTTCATACATTATGTATTATTGGTATCTCATAAAAATCCTGAATGATAGATCAGCCACTTGTGTGTAGGTACCACTGCAACTAACTCTTACATACAGTATTACAGTTTTTTTTTTGGTAAATTTTATTATTGTGTTAATAAAATAGTTTATTATATTCTTTGAATCTGTGTGTGTACATTTGTTGTTACTTGTAGGCATAGAGTTTACTGTCTTAATTACTAATTGCCAAACCTTCTTCTTTTTTGTATTCTTTGAGCTTATAAACATTTGTCTCAAGCAGTATTGATTCACAGAAAATTATACACCAATAGACTCAAACAATTAAAAGAGTTCTCAGTTCATTTTGGTTTAGACACCAGGGATCGTAAATACCTTTAGTTGAGGGCATTAAAGCTGGTTCTTTGCAGACTACTGTCTTTAATATAAACTTACTCTACAATACTATTATTTGTCATGACATGTTTGTGGTATTAAAGTTTCTATAATTTTTTATTGGAGAAATATAAATGTATTGTGAATCATTTATAATAAAACACACCTACATTAAAGCTTTCCGCATGGGCAAGGAAATATTTTTTGCTTTTGGCAGAAAGGTGATTGTGCGGCCACACTGATTTAGTAGCTGGTCCAAGAAATGGCCATGTTCTTTCAAGGTTAGTAACAGGCCCTCTTCTGTTGCAGAACACAGATTTAAGTATCAGCTTAGAGAAAGAAGATTGCATAAGAGAAGGAAAGTTCCTCTCTGTGTATTACTATCTTGTGCACATGTAAACAAACACATTAAAGTGATAACGGAAAAAAAGGAAGACCACAAAATGTGTCTTCCACTTGTACTGTAATCCAATGTCAAGATCTGTGAGAGGAACAGGGACAACATACTTCTCATTTGAGTCGCTTTTAATAAGCTACTACTGAATCAGAGCCTGTTAGCTGTGTTGTCATATTTTTAACTGTAGAGAACCTCTTAGTCTAGCCAGGGAAGAAGATTTATCTTCATAGCAATGCTAAACTCACTTTATAATTGCTTATACCAATAAAAATGCAATGGTTACACAAGGGAAAGCATAACCACAGAAATATGAAGTACCTTGCAAACAAATGCTAGGATTATGTACATTTTGTAGAAAGCATGTTATATTTTGTAGTCATGCTTAAAATGGGAAAACGACAGTAAATCAGCATTTGCATTTTTGAGTTCTTAGGCCTTCATGTATCTAAAACTGAAGTTTGGATTGCAGTCATTGCAATTTCACGCCATATTTATACATCTTGCTTTCTTCAGGGAAGCTGCATTTTGGCCTCAATTATTATCTGGCTGAAGAAACCATATTAGATAGAAGGCCTTCCCCTGGCAGTCAGTGACATGCTTTCTGGGTTTAGTGCCAGGGCTTGTGCTCTGCCAGCCCCCGTTCTGGCATTAATTGATCTTCTTTACTCCAAGTCCAAGTAAGCATCGTAGATTCAGGAGGTTATGATGAGCTGTCTTTTTTGTTCACAAGATTCATGCCAAATCGGCTGCAGCTTGAAAAAAAAAAATAGGAAGCCACAGTGTGCGGATTATTCCCTCAGCTGATTGTGCCATAGAGGGCTGCGGAATGGAGCCATTTCAGAGGACCTCCATAAGTTGTATTTGCAAATTTCTTCACTCATGTACTGTACATATTTCAAGATACTAATGCAATACTGAATTCTTTACAACATCAATTACTATTAATACTAATGACTATTACTTACATTCCTAGCATTTATACAGTGATTAAGGATAATGTCCAGCAGTCATTAAGCACCATGCATCACACTGTAAAGTGGAAAAGTGAGCTACTTCACAATAGAATTAATGGGGAAATTTTGGGAAAGTCTGAAACAAAATTGACCCACTTCATTGTACATACTGTACATTTAAAAGGTAATAACAATATACATTAATTTTATTATCTGCCCTATATACAGTATACTTTATTTATGGTGTTTCTTTTAAAGAAATTACATTGAATTTTAAATAGTGTGATATTTGATGTTTGGTTTGATTTCATTATAAGAAAACCTAAGTAAAATAATTGACTTGACTAATAAAGCTACGGAAAAAAAAAAACATCTAAAAGAGAATGTTAACAATTATATGTGACATTTTCGTTTCAAAGGAAACCAAATGCTTCAAATAAAAAAAGCTTCCCACTTCATTTAGCATTGAGATCACCCACCTTGGTGACCTGCAGCAGGAGCCTTACAACACAGCACAACATATCAGTTGGGAAGATTAAATTAGATCACAAGCTGAATTAAAGGGGTCGATTTAGGAAGGCAAGATTGTGCAAGCTCAAGGTAGAAATTCTTGCCAGGACTCCAGGGTTAACACCCTTACTTTACAGGCAGAGCTACTGTAGATTACCTTTAATCACCAGGTAGTCAGGACCTTAATTATCTCATTGGTAATTGGTGTCCTCTGTCACCATAGCAGGGCCTTATATTGGATTTTCAGTTCTAGAAAGAAAAGTGTCACCTTTTTGTTCCTCTGTACTACTTTTACAGCAACCTGGAGGTCTCTCATTTGTGTACTAACCAACCCCAGCATTGCTTACCTTCCTAGACTTGAACAGGCTACAGGCTACAGGGTGGTAATGCTACTAAGGAGGCAAAACATCCTTACAATATATATATATGATACATCCTTTTCAAGACACAAAGTTCACACACTCAACATAGAAAAGAATGTAACTACTACATCTGCAAAACAGTGGTAGGTACTTATTCAACTGTAATGGATATCATTAAGAAAATAGTATTGTCAGCCAATTACATTTTCACCGTTAGCATGACAAACAGGTCTTTGATGTTAACAGATTCTTTCTTGTGCCGTACCTGCCCTGTGAGGGCAGATTGTTAAGGATGTTGTCTCAAGCTCTGCCAAATCTCAGTGTGTTTCAGTGTAACTTAAATTTGCCATTCATCAACATAATTTAATTGTAGCAGCTGCAAAAACAATACCAAGTGGACTTTTGACATTAGCACTAAGCACAGATGTCCCCCCAAGGCCATAATCCCATGAAGGTAATGGTTATTGAGCACTAGAATTATTGAAGTGCCAGACACCTTGACTTGGGAATAGCAACTCTGTTTTTAATAGCATTACAGCACCGTACTTCTGTATCTCTTACATATCACAAATCGGTCCTAGTGGAGATAATTACGCACAGAAGTGCAGAGAGGTTAGGATAGGGAGGGGGAATTTACTCATACACCTCCCTGCTTTTTATCTGTATTAGATACCAACATTCTGATTAGAGACAGAGCATGAATGTTTTATGCAAGAATATGAAAGTGTGTTTATGGGTGCATCAGTGACAGTTTGAGAAATATGATCTTATTTGTGCAGTTAAAGAACCTGTGTGTTCCAGTGTTATTCCGAGGTTCTAGTTCCAACCTGGAAGAAAAAGAATCTAAGAGATGTCTGCCAATGAGCCATTTTGCTCACATACAGTAGCTTGTTTGATTGAAAGAAACTAACTGATCTACAGATGTCATCCCCCCAGTTCTTGAAAGAAGCAGAGGTTGACTTGGATCACATGGCTAGGATCCCCTATCTAGGAAACGTGATTCTTTTCCAGAATCTACGTTACTGATATAAATCAGGAAGAGCAGTGATCTTCATACAGATCCCTGGGGTACTCTGCTTATTCGATCAGCCCAGTGTGAGTGTTCACTCCTTATCTGGCCTTTTTTTTCTATTAATTAACCTTTTTTAACCCAATTGTATACATTCCCTTTAATGCCTGCCCCTTCATCTAAAAATATGTCATCTACAACTAATGTGCATGACTGGTGAAAATGATAACAGCAACAAAGCACAGTACAAACAGTAACTGCAAGGCCATGTTGGGACCATTTCCTGTTACATACTGTATGACCATATGACAGAAGACCTACGGTATGCTGCTGTTATTAACCAATCTATTTTAGGAAATTTGGAAAAGAGAATTCTATATATTGAAATAATTAAAAAATACATTGTTTCCTAAATTGCTATTATTGAGAGACCTATGGAATCAAAATCAGTCCCTAAAACAGTTATTAACATTCTTGAAAATTGAACAATCAAACAATAATGGGCAAAATGAAAAGAGAGACTGTGTAAGAAGAAAAAAAATGTTGTTATCAATAAAGGAGAACAAAAGTGCAAAACTCTTGAAACTCTGAAAATCAGGTGAGAACCCCTAAAAGATGTGACTGCTATTGCAAGTGAAGTCTCGGGATGAAATGCAAATGGAAAAAATATTCAAATGACTTTGTAAACAAGATGTGACATCGGCAAACATTGCACCGGTTAAATCATTTCCATGAATAAATGTCAGGGTACAGTTATTAGGTTATTTAGTACACAGAGCTGAGCTATTTATTTAAAAAATAAAGTAGCTCCCCTGTTATAGCTGTCATTGCCCAAACTCATTAAAGTGATTGATCACAAAATATTCTCTACATTTTCTTTTTTATGAGTGACATGGGAAGTGAGTTTTACAGTCGCTGGGATAGCATGCTCAGGATTTTCCCACAATGGACATCAAGGGCTTTGGAGACACAACTATTCCTCAGTAACTGCTGTAATAAACTAGTCAATGCAGCTGTCTACCAGACTCTTACTTCACAGAACTACTACTACTGCTGTATTTAACTGAATGCGACAAGCCTGCTTCAATTGTATTAAGTCGATTAATACCAGAAGTTGCAAATACTACATAGCAGCATATATGTTAAGAGAGTGAAATTAACTTCCAAAGGTGTCACGGTGACTCAGCAGTTGCCTTACAGCAATGGGGCCCTGGGTTCAATTTCGGACCTGGAGTACTAACTACATGGAGTTCTTATGTTCTCCCTGCACTTGCGTGGGTTTCCTCTAGGTGATCCACTTTCATCTCAAAGTCCAAAATCGTACTGGTAGGTTAATTGGATTCTTGGAAAAGTGCCTCTTGGTATGAGGGGGTGCATATTTGTGTGTCTGCCCTGTGATGTACTGGCATCCCACCTAGGGTGTACCCTGCCTTGTGTCAGTTACTTGCCAGGATAGGCTCTGTTTCCCCCAGGAAGAAATAATTCGAAAATGGATGGAGAGAGATTTTAAACCCAGACATTCAGTGTTTCTAACTAATACATTTTAATTACCAAACTCTATAGGTCATAGTTACTAGTGTTTTATAATGTGATTTGATATTTTTTTTGCATCTTTACATTACAGATACTTGTAGAAATGTAGTCAAGAAAGAAAGGCTTAAATGACAGAGCTGGCTGGTCTGTTATACTCTGTATTGTCTTAGAACTGTCTTGAGACATCTTCATTTTTTTAAATTATTAACTCATGGAATTTCTATCTCAGATCTTGTTATTAGCTGATACCCAGAGGGATAATGAAAGGCAGAGTATATTATGCAACACAGGCCATTAAACAAATGTCCCCTGAGGGGAAGAAAAAACACGATATGAGAGAATGAATCATTTGTCTTTTGAATTTAGTCACAAATCAGAAGTCCTCTGATGCAGAAATGACAGATGTGCCCATAGCATCAGTCAGACCCATTGTGTTTTTTAACAAATCAAGAGGGCAAGGCTGTAGAACACTCATTTACTTTCCCTTGAGAAGAAAAAAAACCCTAAAACTATAGCATTTTTAAACAATAAGCACTAATAAGCACAGTCCAGATGTTGCTGCTTTGATCCTGGGCTATTTAATTGGCTGATTTAGACTGAGCTCCACTGGGTCTGGATGGGGTTCATCTGGCCAGGAATTTCTCAGCATGCTGCCTAGCATTGACTGCTGAGACCTTCTGGGTGTCAACAAGCTTCCAGGGATGTCAGTGAAGAACCTACTGTTCCTCCAGTAGGTGGTAATTCACTAGTAAGTTACTGTCAAGCTTGCTGCATGTCATCCCAGCAGGGTATGTCAGAGGAGTGTGAACTCAGGTCCTCCTCATACCGGTACAGGGTTTGTAGCATTAATTCAAGCTAAGAAACACCTGGTATTACAAATTTAGGTAGAAATAAAATAGACAATAAGGATTCAGATTTTTTTAAATCTGAATTTTATTGCTTTTCTTACCAATGTTTTCGTCAGGGACTTTTTGCTTCATCTTTAGCTTCCAAATGCCTTGTAAGTTATTTTAACAAACTTAATAACAATCCATATAAGCTATCAATGGGATGTTCGTATGCTTTGCTTTATTAAAGCTTCAGTTCAATAGCCTGCTGTCAAATACATAATTTAGCAACACTTAGAATTGGGCTATAAGACAGATATTTATTACTCACTACCCCCATTTGGTTAAATTCAGTGCTGTTAAAGTATTTGCATATCACAGCTTCAAATTTACACCCAGAGATTTTGAAAGAATACTGCAAAGCACCAGGACAAGGTAGTTGGCTGTCTCCACAGGGAGGGACATGCTAGATGATATTACCATGACAGTACTCCTAAGCCCCTGTTAAACTGTGTTCCAACAGTCAACTCCAGTGTCTGTTGTAAACATGATTGTGTACAGATCCTTTCACTGACCCAAAAATACTAATCCAGGATCACTGACTTGTGGAGTCTAGGATAAGAGGTCAACAGAGATGTTTCTGAATAAATTGTTTTAAAAGAAATAATTTAAGGAAATAAGGGCTATTTTCATTCTAGTATTTTTCAATCAGTACTGTATGACCAGGACAGACCTGGTTTGCCAATTGATGTGCTACAGCTGTGAAATTCTTTGGATTAGTGTAGTTCTAGGTGTAAGTGTTAAATGTGATTTAAAATTTATCTATGTACTGTATGTCATGATAACAGTATTTTCATGTTTTTTTTGTTGTCAAACCAACAAAATATCTGACATATTTAATTATATATAATACAGTATATTTAACATATTTAATTGACATATAATGGTAGTATGTATATAAAGTATAATATAAATTCTACAGTGTACCAGCACAACAAGTTTTGTACCTAAAATAAACAGTAAACCTATTACTCCTACTATTGTTCCTTCTACGAATGTTATTACTAATGAAAATACATTATTTATTATTATCCTTAAGAGAGACAAATCTGCAATGTGATTTGAAATAGAAAACTGGAAAATAATGACCATTACAAAAATAAGAAAAAGTAACAAACTGTCATTTGTATGTACAGTACTTATTAATTCAGCTGATTCTAAGGAAAGTTTTTATGAGTGTTAAAAATGTTTCTAAATTATTCACCATTATAATGCTCAGTGTAATAGCTTTTCTCATTTTAATTTCTTTCTCCCTCACAGCATTAAACTGAAGATGTTTTCTTGATGTAAGTGGACAAATTATCAAAATTAAAAACAAAATTACTTTTTTTTTATTTTCCAACTGAACAGCTCATAAGGGAGAACAATGTTTATGAATATACTGTATAGTACCTACATTTTTATTTTTGTATCTCTACATTAGGACAGGTGGTACCCACTGTAGTGTATTTTGGTAAACATCACCTGTTCTCACTGACTTTGACAAAATTAAAATAACCCATATATCAACTTGTTCCTCTCATTGAGTGGATTTATTTCTTAGTTTAACAGATACCGCTGAAAAGTGGAAGTGTGTTGTGTTAGAACAAACCTGGAAAATATAAGCAGTATAACTAAATATATTGTAAGTAGTAGTAGTAGTAGTAGTAGTAGTAGTAGTAGTAGTAGTTGCAGAATAATTAATAGAGAATTCAGTTTTGAAAGGGGCTTCTCTTAATATCCAATATATGCATCAGTTATATTTTGAAAGTATTACAGTATGCAACAATTTCGGTGCACTGCTGAACTTCAGTAACGTTATTAGTACTATAGCTTGAGAAAATTTTAGTTTATTTCTTTGTGCTATGATTCAGTCTTGTTGAAAAGGAGAAAGAAACAAATAAAACAAAAAAAACATCCTAAACAGACATTTAAAAGGGACTAATCTTTCTTTGTTGAGTTCCTTTCGGTATCATCATTAATCATTAAAATTGCTGCAGGATTGTAACATAAAAGCATTTAGGACATGTATACTATGAACTATTTTGACAGTCAAGGTACAGTACACTTCTTAAGAAGGTAAATTATTATTGTTTATGGAACTCTTATATATTGGGAACATATACTGTACAAGTGTACTACATTTGATCTACCTGAGTGGTTAACATATTTGATGGTACTTGATTTTTATTTTGTTACACAAAGGTGACAATTTACACATGCACAGTTATACTAAATGGGTTTTTGATACACACTATTTTTTCATGCAGATACAATAATAAACAGAGCTAATGGATTGCTCACAAACAACCTAACCTATGTATAGATTCACACCCCTCCCATTTGTAAAAGATTATTTACAAAATTCTGAATATACAATATTCTGTTTACAACAGAGCTTTAAAGCTTTGTTAGCAATGTTGTGAAACTATACAATTCTAAATAATGGACGATAACAATATTCTAAAATTAGTTTAGAAGTTGACAGAAACATGAGGCAGAAATGATGATATTGTAGCTGATATTACTGTTATTTCTATTTTCATTCTGATGTCAGTAATCCCATTATTTGTAATTTAACACTACTGTAGAAACCAATTTGGTGATTGTTCCAGTATTAACTGGAGTCATTATTTCAGATGCAGTGCAGTCCTTGCCACACAGCAGATCTAGTGTGCTATTAAAAATTGAAATGACGAGAAGAACAGTGGTTAACATTGCTGTCTTGCATTGATGGGGCCCTTGGTTCAATTCCTGGTGTGCTATTTGTATGGGGCTTTTACATTCTCTCCATGTTCACATGGCTTACTTCTGGGTGCACTGGTTTCGTCCATAATCCAAAGACAAACTGGTAGGTTAATTGGCCCTGGTGTCAGTGTGTACTGTACGTTCATGTCTGTGTTTGTCCTGCTATGGACTGGTGTGCTGTAAAGGTTGTACAGAATCCTGCCTTGTGCCTGTTACTCTCCTGTGACCCTGTATTTGATAAGGTGGCTATAAAACAGATGGATGAAATTTTTAATAAAATTAAATGTATTAGTGATCTTCTTACTGTATGTGTCCAAAAGCCATCCCTATATACAAAATAGTGTGTAGAGATTAAAAGAAAGGACCACACACTGTTGACAGTCTGAAAGCAACAATAATAAAATGTATTTACAGGTCTAATAACTTTTAGAATTTCTTGTACTGTTACAATCTTTATAGATTCACAAAACACCTGCTCACAATAAGTTGAAGTGAAGTGTTACTTTGGGAGTTACAGTACAAACATGAAAGGACAGTTGATTCCTTGCTTAAAGGTGTTCACGATAAAAAGTCATGACTGCATAATCATGTTTTTTTAACATGGAGTTAAACACAAGCATTATACAGATAATACAAGTTAGATTCTGAATTCTCTCCTACTCTCCTTTCTGTTCTTCTCCTGGTTCTTTGTTTTGCACTCATTGAAACAGCTCTAAGCAGATCACACTGGGTTGACTTCAAATTGCTATTCATTTCTTTTCTCCATTGTCAGATTGGTTTCTGAAAATCAAGACAACCTACATTCTCAATTACAGAAAAGAAGCTTAACTTTATTGTGGATCAGCTAAAAAAAAAGATTGATTGAAAATGATTGATGGTATTTTATTTTTGTATTCTTTCATTTTTCAGAAAAAAATTGAACAATGTAAATTTTGAACTCGATTTCCCTATGAAAACATTCATTTATAACTCTCTGTTTTATCATCTTGTTATCAATCCTAAGAATTTTGCACTCTCTCTGCCTCTGTTCTACTACAATATTTAACAAGAATATACAATACCACCTCTCTAGCCAAGAAAGCACAGCAGCATCTCTATTTCCTGCAGCGACTGAGGAGGGCAAACCTTCCCCCACCCATTTTTACCACTTTCCACAGAAGCACCATTGAGAGCACCTTGACCAGCTGTATCATTGTTTGGTTTGGGAATTTAAATGCTTCTGACAGTAAGACCCTGCAACGAATTGTGGAAACAGCTGAAAAGATCATTGGAGCCTCCCTCCCTTCCATTTCTGTCACCTATCACAAATGCTGCGTACACTGGCCTCCAGTATAGTAGATGATCCCTCCCACTCGTCCCATAAACTCTTTACCCTTCTAACATCTGGAAAAAGAAATCGCAGTATATGGGCTAGCTCAACCAGACTCTGTAAAAGCTTCTTCCCACAGGCTGTCAGGGTCCTCAACACCCTGAAATCTACTTCCACCTACTCCGATACCAGAAACAGGGTTTTAAATCCCCCAGTGTGTTGTTTATGTGTATTATACGTAATTGTACTATGTATTTACCTTGTAATTTGCACTATCTGCACTTTGCACTATGTGTATCCTGTCTACAATGTCTATGTCCATGTCATGTCTATGTCTTTGTCAGTGTCCTCTCTGTTCCACCTGTATTTGCACCATGGACGAGGAGGAACAATATTTCGTTCCACTGTATACTTTTTTGTCTCTCTTTCATGTGTGGTCTGTTTGGTCAAATACCAATAAAAAAAAAAGATCAGAGGTCCTGAAATTCTCATGCATTTTGATTCCCCCAGTCCTCACCGTACATCTTTGTCATCAGTTATCTCCTTCCCTAGATGCTTTTTCAGAGATAGATCCATTTACACTTGATTTAAATTTTCATTTTCACCTTTCTTTTCCACCAATGACTTCAAAGAGTTTATAGAATGCAGTAGGATATTATTCCACTCCATGCATACTTTTCATTTAGGTAATTACCCAGATCTGTTATGGCTCACCATCTTTTGACTTCTTGATGGAGTCAAACAACAGTGAAAACATTCTTTATTCTGCATAATTTATATCTTCTAACATCTCTGTTATTCTATTATCTAGCTCTTGACCTTTCTCTTGTATCTATAAAGTACTTAGGTTTCTTCCTCTTGGTGGTGTTCGCTAAAGTACACTCTGACTGGACTTCTTAATGTCACCTGTGGCAGGTCCTCACTTGTACCTTGTCCTGATTGTGAGTGTGAAATCTAATGTTTAATAACATGACCTATCTTACATGGGTGAAGTTCCCGAATTATTAATACATTTATCTCTGTAGATGGTAGTTGTTCTGTATTTCAGTTTCATTGTATCACATTTTTTAGTAGACAGAAGTAATGTTGCCTGCCGTCCTATTCAATCTGAAACTGTATCTGTGTTAACTGTTATTGAATTGTCATTGTCTCTGTGGGTGACAGAGAGTAATCCTTCAAGCAAAAAAGTATAAAGGGTTCAGGATTGGTCTTTTTGGCTCTTTAGAATTTAGTGCTTACTGCATTGACAGATTTTAAACAACAGGATTCCACTGAAATGGATTCAACACCATGTACTTCTGAGCTATTCAGAGGTTGTATCTCTTCTTTGTCAAAAAGTTATCTGTCATTATTGTATATTTGTTCTGCGATGTATTTGAGAAATGTATTCCTTGTATTTCTCTCTAATGTATCTGTAAATTACAAAATCTATGTCCTTTTATACCCATGAGGGATTTGGATGATGCTCTAGAACTGTAAATAAATTCTATGAAGGTTAGTATTATATACAGTACAAGACAGCAAACAATAGTCACCCCCTATTTAAATTTCAATAATTTAAACATAAAATTACATTTCATACAACTATTCAAAAAATATACTTTAATATGGTATTGTTACAATGCTAATTATTTTTTTAATTAAAATATTATTTGTCTTACATACAGTACTTCTTGGTCTGCATATGTTATGTAGTATACTGTATTTCATATTTTTGCCTTTGAACAGAACCTACTGAAAACCGCTGATACAACCCACTCTTCATTTCATACCCAAGGTAATGGAACTCAATACTGTACATCCAGGATAAGTTTTGTTTTTCATAATGTCAAATATGCATAAAAAGATAAATGTGTCTAATAAATATTAATATGAATAAAAATACAATATATAAAAAAAAAGATGTTTTAGAAGCAGAATGTGAAGTGTATTGCTTTTATCAATTACAGTTGTGGCTTAAATACCACTCAAGCTCAATATAAAGCAGCTGAGACACATCTGCACTAGTCAGTTCCTGTCCTATTGCCTTTGATTATCTGAACAATTCGTTCATTATAAAGTTGGATTCCCAGTTTTTACAATGGTTTAAAAAACTACCCTTAGTGCTAAAACAACCACAAAATGTCGTACTTTTTGTAGAATTTTACTAATCCTCTAGTTTCTCCATGAGGTTTTAAAAGTGAATGAAGGGCCACTTAATTGAAGATTCTATCTTACATAACCTTGTTCCAGAGGTAACCAGAAAGAGGGAAAGAAGAAGGGTTATCTTTCAAAAAGGGACTCCAACTTATAATCAATATCTTTAACAGTCAAGTCTGTCAGTCGGGACAGATTTTAGTAGGTGATGAGTTGAGATTGAATTGAGATAAAAATCACTTCAATCCCATGCTAGTAATGAAATAAAATTCTGTCTCCTCAAGCTATATTCACCAAATGGTGTACTAGTTTAAAGGATTGACTATTATTATAAAGAAACAACTGGTAATAATCCATCTTCCAAGGTAGACAGCGTGAAATATGTTTTATTTTGTTTCTTCCAGGATGGTTTGGAGTTTGTTTCCTGTGCCAATGACTCTCAGTTACTACTTTTTATTTCTATATCAAGACAGCATTACAATTCAACGCAATCAAAGTAGATAACTTGCATAAGCTCAGCCTACATCACACATACCGGTTTACTTGGTCACTTATCTACTTTGTATTTGACCTGGTACTACAGTACCTGCTGTGTCACAATCAAAAGAAACCCCACAGGGCGAAAAGAGTGAGCTAAATTAAAATGCATAGACTTTCATCTCTCTAATGATTCAAGATTTTCTCTTCTAGTTGATCTGATTTCTGTAATCCTCATCTTGCATTAGTACAGCTGCTCTCTACATGCACATAGAGTACTAATGACTTAGTTGGCAAAGACCTGTGAACATGTTAAAGAGACAGTAAAAAGTATACAGTAAATACATTTAAGAATTTTGTAAACTATGTACCCTTGCATTCTGTAATACGTGACCAATAGTTAGCTAATTAGCTCACATACCTGTATGTTGGCTAAAGGAAGCTGAAGCAATAGTCTTAACTTTGTCAATTACTACAGGAGGCTTTTGTTGGTGTGGCACAGGAAGATGTTTGTTTTTCCTATCTGAGCAAAACTGTGAAATGTCCTGAGGATGTCCAAAGCAAATCTTTTCAGATGTGAGCAGAAATTCTACAGAATATGTACATATGTATACATGTAAATAGGCCAGCAGCCATATCACCCTGCAACTCACAACTGGTAACCCACTGAAGCTAAGCGGATGTGAGCCTTGTCAGTACCTGGATGGGAGACCTCCTGGGAAAAACTAAGGTTGCTGCTGGAAGAGGTGTTAGTGGGGCCAGCAGGGGCACTCACCCTGCGGTCCATGTGGGTCCTAACGCCCCAGTATAGTGACGGGGACACTATACTGTAAACAGGCGCTGTCCTTCGGATGAGACGTAAAACCGAGGTCCTGACTCTCTGTGGTCATTAAAAATCCCAGGACGCTTCTCGAAAAGAGTAGGGGTGTAACCCCGGCGTCCTGGCCAAATCATGGCCTCCTAATAATCCCCATCTATGAATTGGCTACATTACTCTGCTCTCCTCCCCACTGATAGCTGATGTGTGGTGAGCGTTGTGGCGCACTATGGCTGCCGTCGCATCATCCAGGTGGATGCTGCACATTGGTGGTGGTGGAGGAGAGTCCCCATTACCTATAAAGCGCTTTGAGTGGAATGTCCAGAAAAGCGCTATATAAGTGTGAGCAATTATGATTATTATTATTACATTCTACAGAATATTCTACAGACTATGCATATATCTCTTTCTTACAACTTACAGTATTCGTTTATTACTTCAAGTCCCTTTTTTGACTTCAGACTGCCACACCTCTACTTGCCGGATACTCTACTTCAGTAATACACCCCAAAATTCAGACTGTGCCAGTTCAAGTGTCAGATATAATATTAGCCAGCTGTGACTAAGATTTCCAAAACATCAGAACACACTTGGCAAATCTCCATGTTGAGGGGATTTGAGTCACTGATTGAATCCCTACAGTAGCCTTGTACTCATTTGTGACCTCTCTAACCAGCCAAGCAGTATGAGCTTGCTGTACGTAGTCATTCAAGGAACAAGTAGAGGTTAAGTCCATGCTGAAAAGCATAAACAAGCATAAACAATATGCTTCAGCTGCAGAGCCTTCTTCAGGGGTGAGCAGTTGCTGTGGTACTGTATGTTGGAGTTAGTACTACATCAGTCCTCCAGCTGGTACCCTATATACAGTACCTTTTAGCCATGGTGGAACACTTAGTGTGTGAAATAAAGGAAAGTTTCAACAAGTGCACATTTCATGGCAAAGTCTAACAGCTTATAAGATCCTCAGCTCCCCTTCATTTTCCCTAAGTGTGTCAATAATCTGCCAAGCTGTTGTCAGGCTCATGCCTTTAAAGTCTAGATTCACTGTAATGATAATTTCCATGTGTTAATCACGTTAGCCAACCAGGCCAGAACTCTTACTGCTTTCTGGAAAGGTAAGTGGACTAGAGAGCGCAACTCCCCTTCCCCCCACCCCCTGGAAGATATACTGGTCACCACTCACACAAGGTGGACAGCAGCAAATGGGGTAAAGAACACTGTTCAACGTTACAACAACAGTGTCTGCAGAGGGGATTGGATCCCACAATGGCTTATCAGCTATGTTATACCGCACCTAAAGCAAAGATTTAATAAGAACATGAACAAAATACTAGAAAATCAAGATTTAAAAAAACAATATTTACAATATAAACTGTGAATATGAGAATATGAGAATTGTGCATTACCTGTAAGGTTAGAGGCAGATAGAACGTTTACTGCTTTATAATACACTGAAACAGACTGCTGAAAGAACTATACAATTCTGACAAGTATTTTACTGTTTTGAATAAACATCAGTGTCTTCTTCATAACTTTTCCATCAACTGAAATCTTAACATTGCCTGAGAGTCACATGCAACCGGGTTCCTGTATGGAATACTATTAAAGGCAGTCACCTAAAATAGTTAAAATAGTTTGTTAAGGGACTGATACATAATTAGGGTGTGATAGTACAAATAAAATTGAATTCCGGCATCTCAAACTGGAAATGTAAAAGTTTCTGAATACTCTTTAAAAGATTAAGGGAAATGAAAGTTGGGCGAGTAGTACTTGCAAAAATACAATTGAATCCTATATAGATAGATACTTTATTGATCCCGTGAGGGAAATTGCAGAATATATATACTGTATATATACATTGAATGCAATAAGTCTATATTTATTTAGTTTTTCAATTTACTGATGTCACATTCTAATTTGTTGAACTGTATACTGTATGTTATTTTATGGCAACCCTTAAAATCTATTTTCACTTTTTTTACTTTTGGTTAGTACTTAAAACTATTTAAAATATTTGTTTTTCTTTATGTATTTGTAGAGGCTAAACTGCACACTAATTCTTAAGGGCACAAATAAGTTTGTTTCTTTCACAGCATGAAATATTACATAGAAAACATCTTGCACTTACAGTACATACATACAGCACTTACATACTGTAGCACAGTGTTGCCAACTAGTGTAAAATAAAACAGACTCTATTTTAGCAGGATCCTTAAATTACTGTTGATTTATCTTTTTTTTCCAATGTGACTTAAAAATTACAGGTCAGACAGAAATAGTTCTCCAATTACCAAAACTGGTTTCAATTCAATTTTCTAAGCAAAATAATTTTGCACTTTTATTCTTCTTTCAGGTTAGTGAATGCTAAAGGGAGAACATCTACACATACTGTAGATGTAATGAGGTTTTCTATTACTGGAACATCATCTGGAGTTTCTGTGCCTCAATTTTTCAGAGTGCAATTATAACTTAATATATAGTGCCTTTCAGGATGTCATGTAACTGCACAAATACAGAGTTTGATAAAAAACATAATTCGTGGTAATTTAGATGGTTATTTGAACAAAAAATAAATCTTTGCTTTGAAAACTCCTTCTGTTGCCTTAATTATACAGTAAGAGCTGTAACAATTCATTTTTGCCTTTCAAGGTCTGTCAATATGGAGCAATCTAACAATAATGTGCAGTAAGCCCCCATTCTGGATGTATATTTTGAAGTACTGAAATACTCCTCAGCCAATTGAATCCTTACAAACTGTACAAACTGACGGTAGTGCTTCTTTCATAACAAAATTAAAATGCTCCTTTCTCTGGCCTTAAAGTAGCTTTACTTTGCAAGTTAATATTTTAATATTGTTCATTCTTCCATTAGAAGATTAAGATGGGCTTTAAATAGGACTTAGTCAAATAATCCTGGCATCAAAGCAGTGTGCTTGCTGCTGTACTTTGATGTCATGTGTTACTTTGTTGTATGTAGTCATAGTTTAAAGAAAGACCTATGCCAGGAACACTGAAATACATTTTTTTTGTTTTTAAATTTCATTTTGATAAAAGCAAACCTTTTTGGCACTTTATTTTTTTCTTTATTTCATGCATCACTTTAAATGTAAGCTCAAAGAAACAAAAAAAAATACTGAAAAAAATATGAAACAGTAATGTACATTTATCAAGAAAGTTTTAGAGAAAACAGTGTGTTTTAAAACAATGCTTCTCACAATCCTTTCAATTCAATCCATTTCAGTATTTTGATATAAACAGCTCCTAAATTGTCGCATTGATTCTGCTAATTATAAATCACATACAGTAATTAAGAAGCTAGTTGCAGAATAAAATGGTTCTGGGGTTATGAGTACTGCCTATAATTTGCCCTGAGTAGCCATGATTTAAAATAATATTTTTGTTGGAACTATTTTCTAGATTAGTCATCTTCATTGCCCCTATGATTTTTATTTTCTAAGTGAAAATATACAGTCTGTTCACAGTTTTAATATAAATAAATCCTCCACACTGCACAGACACAGACATTATAAGCACCTACCTGGAGCTGCAGGTTCTGACTCTTCATTTTCTTACTGAGACTGCAATTATGATAACCAAAAAGGTCAAGACCACTGCTCCTGCCAGTATGAGGTAGCATATTTTTCTTCGGGCCTGTTTCTGGGGAAAGATTGAATAATATCACTCATTATGTCATACTTATCCAGAGATCACATTGAGCTGCTTAGTTTAGGTTTACATGAACTTATAACAACAGAAGTATTAATAATCATTTCATTTTTTCCA
Organism: Lepisosteus oculatus; assembly: GCF_040954835.1. Taxonomy (NCBI): domain Eukaryota; kingdom Metazoa; phylum Chordata; class Actinopteri; order Semionotiformes; family Lepisosteidae; genus Lepisosteus; species Lepisosteus oculatus. Next base: position 20,481,311 of record NC_090705.1, read on the forward strand.
ACGTATTCAAAGTACTTGAGAATGTTTTGATGACAGCACCTGCAAGCCACTGTAAGTTATACAGTATGCAGATAACACTGAATCTTTAAACAAATAATATTAATATACACCAGATGCTATTCTAGGAAGACAACAAGGATAACATTTTATCAGCTTTATCTAGAATTACAATTAAGTAATAACTGAAATTTTGTTATAGAACAACAGTCCTCATAGAATAGACAACATGTTGTAATGGAACAGGAAAAGGTTTATTCCATGCTTAAAGGAAAAAAAAGGAAACACAATATTGATGCCTGAACAAGGTTCCACAGCCAAAACATTGTGTCTCTTTTCTTTTCCTTTCAGCATGGAATGAACCTTTACATGTTCCTTTGCAGCCTAGGCATTCTGACACACCTCCTGACTTGAACTTCTTCAACGTGTTGCGATGTCTCATGTGTTACTCAGTTTGGTAGGAGGCTACACAGTCAACAATAAAAGAAACTTCCTTGTTAATATTAAACAAAAGCTGTTATGGACAGATATTAATGAATGTGTTTATCTGCCTTTATTGCATCCCTTTCTCAAAGAACAACACTTACAAAAAAAAACAAAGTTAATATTGGTCACTTACAGTATAAAGAGGCCCATGAACTATATCTGTCTTCTAGGTGTGCACGATATGCTACTGTATACAGTATGTATTTTGTAAAATCCAATAAGTATATGGTATATACTGAATATTAGTTCTGTAGTTTGGAGATGTTAATTATCTCTGATTGATTGAACAGTCTCTCATGGCTATACAGTTCAGAAAGACAATAGCTTGATACAGATAGTATACTGTTAATCACTGCCGACCAATATATTATGAATTTCATCACAGTCATCTCTTTACTTAACTGCTAATTTAAAAACACAGCACTAGTGAACAAGTTAAGGTATTTAAACTGTAATCGGTATGCAGTACCTTTCTGGGCCTTATCAATGCATCATACTGTATGTGGTATATTTCACACACCCAAGTGATTTATGCCACACTGTACCTATACATTCAGTCACTCACTAATATATTAGGACCTCCTATGGAATAATACCCTGGGTTTCTATGAATATTAAGAATTGCTTAGAAAGTGGCATCTGCCCCACAAGGTTTGGAAATATTTGCAATATACAATACTTTCTTATTTCCTTAAGATGACTGACTTTAGTAGATGACAGTAATGGGACTGAACTTTATGCTCCACTGCTTCAACTCTTTTTTAATAAACCTTTAGAAAGACTCAGCAAAGATGGGGTTTTGTGGAAAGTGATTTCAGGCATTATTATGACAATGAATCCAGTTTTTGGATGCAGTTCTGAGATTTCCCTGGACAGTACAGTATGGTGGCATAGTCAGGATTCCCTACTTGTTTTGGGACTCATATTTGAGACTTCAAAGGCTGCAAGACATTCTGAAGATGTAGTAGACAAATCTATTTACAGGGGAAATATGTTTTCTTTCTTTCAATGTAAAAATATATGAGTGTTTTAGACATCTGGCATTTTGTTGAAATGTCCCTATTTTTCATTGTTCTCAAATTTCTCATTTACCTTAGGTACTGTAAGTTAAATTACTGAATCAGACAATTTGTGTTTCCTCTTATCCCCTCAATATACTTACAGTATTCCTTTAATTGCCGAGATACAAAACAAGTATGAAAAATACAAACACTTGAGAAAATGTTGACATTTTTTCTTTCTGGTCTCCAGGAGCACCACAAATGGGATGCAGATATGTTGTGTCAAAGGATGAGGGAGTACAAATTCAGTGTTGTTTTGAAGCTCTCTCCGCTCCTGTACAAAGCGAAAGGGAGCCACAGTATTAGGCTGAAGCGAACTGGAGTCTTTAAATCCTGACTCGCTTCAAAGCAGGGAGAGCAATTCATCTTCTTATCTAAGACTCAGAACAGTCTTTCTATGTGAAAAAGAGAGAGAGGGGAGAAAAAACTGCTGTCGAGTAATTTTCCGTTTAAACGTTCCACTCCACAACAATTTGCATAAGAAGTCCTGTGTCCGTGATAAGAAGATTGGTAATTTTCAAAGGCTCGACGGGGATTGGGAATTAAAAGCCTCTCTGTGCTATCTCCACTCTTGCAGCTGTCCACCTCAGAATTCTCTGCTATTCTCATTTTTTTAACTGCTCCTTATAAACTTTCTGTCCCTTGCTCCTTCTCTCTCCTTCTTTCTCTATATCTCAGAAATACACACTCCCACCCTGTCTTTTTTCCTTCTCTCCACAAGAGAATGAAAGTGGCTGCAGCGGGGAAAGGAAATGATTCAGGTTACAAAAAAAAACCTGTTGCTTTCCTTTAATTTTGCAATCTTTAAAAGATTTCGAGGAAGACAAAACTGAAGCACCCTGAGAAAACATGAACGTGAGGAGAACATACTGTATAGTACAAACTCCATGCAACTCCACCCCAGGTCCAGAAATTAATCCAAGGATCTGGCTCTGCAAGTAGCAATTGTAAATACTGCATGTCACCCAAGTATAGCTGTATATACTATAATGCTAATTGAAATCACATATAAAGTGCGAATTAGTTGTATTTCTTAAATATTTAGCATATAGACCCATGTTAATGCTCCTATCTTTTTTTGGGCTCACAGAATTAAATGCATCAGTCATCGTCCATTCATTGTCTATTTAACTAACTCAGATAGAAGCTGTCACCTGGATTCATTATCCACCTGCTCAATATTGTGTGATGAAGCAGGTCACCAAACCTTTTTTATCCTTTAACCATGTTTCCACTTACTGTAGGTCATTTTCATCCTTCAGCTTGTATCCACAGTCACAAGTCTGGAAAGGATTAAACTTGGTAAAGATCCAATAAAATGTGTGCTTTGGTGTGTGAATTTCACATTGATATTCCACAGGGGAAAACCCCAAGGTGAGTGTTCTCAGTGCCTTCTGCACAGCAAGCTCTTTAGTTAACAGGAAAGAAACTTGGCATCATCTTATTTAGAACCCCTTCCAGATTGCCATTGAGTTCAGTGGGTTCAGTGCAATTCAAACATTACATTACCATAACCCTATAAATTGTGTGAACTCAGTATTCTTTAAAAACAGCCGAATGTACTGAACCTTTTGGGTGCTGTGCTTCCAGTACTAATGAGACCTAACTGCAAAACCGTGTAAAGAGCTGAAAATGCATGAAAGCCTCAGTTTTTTTTTGTAGTGTTTTGAGTGGTGTTTTTGCATTGCAAAGTGAATGGTATGGAAATAGTAAGTCAAAAATGAAAAACAGGGAGGATATGACAGATAGTTATTTTGACAGTCTTCTGTTTATATTTTTCAAATTTGTAGAAACCTATATCTTTGTGGACTGTGGTGCATTATGAATGTTAAAGTTATCTTAAGATACCATAATGTTAAAATTTCAGACAGGCAACTCATCACAGTGGTTAAAGTGGGGAGCTATGTCAACTTGTAAGCTGAAAATCTCCAAGTAGGGCTTAATTGCATACTGTTAAGTAAAAGGAAAGGGAAAGAAAATATTTTGGCTGTAGAACCTGAAGAAGTTACTTTTATCCATACCTGTATTATGTGGTTTACAGAATATCACTCTCTTAAAATTTCAATGTTTCCTTTTAAACCACATACATTTCAAATTGTATCTTGCTTATCTTTCTGAACATTTGAAAACCCACTAAAAAGATTTTCACCCCTAGCATTCTCCCTTAGCTACTGTTCAGTTATTCTTATAATATCATTAACTGTTAGTTCAGTGTCCTTGTATTCTTACATTTAAATCATTATGCTGCTAGCCATGAGGAGCAGGTGCTTAAGTTTGTTCTCAGTTTTGCTTGCTGCCAGCTTCATTCCCTCTGTTAAGAGGCAGTTACTTAGTTCAAATAATCCTCTATCATTACTCTTTCCAAATAGGCCTGTTTCAACATGCTTGTATTGGTGTCTTTTGTTTCAGAAGTAGGTGTTAACTAGTTACAGCAACTATGCTAAATTCATGTCGCAACAGAGGCTTAACCCTACTTACTGTACACTGTACAGACTTTTACCTTTTTACCTAATAAATTAAGGACTAATGTTTATCACATCAGCCTTCTTTAGTCTTATAAACTTTTAAAAATGCCAGATCACTTAATAAGCTGGATGTCTTCCTCCAGGAAAGCAAGCCTACAAATAAACTATAGCTACATAGTCTCTGTTTGTAGACTATCTGAGGACAACCAACCTATTCACATAAAAATAGACAAACCTGGTAAAATTGTCCTAATTTATAAGGTACTGTACCTAGCCTGTTAGAGTGACAATTACAAGTACTATTCTAGAGACAAAAAGTACTATTTATTACTATAACCAGTATCACAGATACTTGAATGAAAATAAGATTTCTGACATAACCTTGTTTCTTTCTTAGCTTAGTGTAGTTTGGGTAAGCTGATTCTTATTATGAAAGAGTTGTTCACACTCAGTACTCCAATAAAGTAACATTTTACTCCAAATAACATATATTTACTGTATGCAGCTGGGTATTTTACTGGAAAAAAATAAACAGTAACTCCATACTGCTGAACACAGCATATAAGTAATGCACTCCAAACAAATATAAATTATGAATAGAAAAACTAATAATTGTACACAACAGTATCACACCACCATCAATTATGTTAACAAAACCAGTTCAAAACCAAAACCTAGAAAATCTAAAGTACTTTATTTTGTAAAATCAATACACACAGTATAAAATACATTTGTATTTTATACATACAGCAATGTCACATGAAAATACATAAAAACTAGATATTTAACTGCCATCCTCCCACTTTTAACACATATATGCCAATCAAAAGTCATCTTAATTGTGATATGAATTAAGTAAATGTTTAAATACTTTATTTAAATACTTGTTGAAATACTAATAAAGTTGAAAAGTATAAGAACATTGTTCACTAGCCACTACAACTTAATAGCTAGCTTCTTGAAGGTTGGATTTTGTTCTCATTGTAAGGCCTCATGTGCAATGTTATTAATATTTCACAACCGATTCTAAAATACCATCCCTCATTGGAAAGGTCTGACACCTCATTACCATGAGGTCTGTTCACCTGCCAGACAGATTGCTCACTTAAGCATCTGTAAAAGGCTATAACAGTGAACAGCATGATTGTTTTAAACAGATGTTTATGAAACCCATAAAAATCTTACTCTTCTTCTGAGAAGAGTTGGTTGAAACAGATGTATTCTCTGCATGCTCTACAGTCCTGACCCAGCAAAAGAAATGATGACTCCAACTTGCTTTTTCAGAGTTAAAAAGGTAATATATTAACTTCCATATAAATGTGCTAATCATAACCACACCATCAGCAAGGGGCATTGTGAAGGACCCTAGTATCAATGTGCATGCTCTTTAAATACCAAAGCCTAATTATACACATGTGAGAATGTAAAATTCTAAACCCTTTACCAATTAATCAATAATTAAGTCACTCATTCCAAGTGTGGCATCCCTGTTGTGATTACAAGTATACCATGAGGAAATCATGTCTTTAGAAACAAATGTACTTTATGTAGCATAACTTCCAGAACAACATACAATAATTCAACACCCCATGAATTCATATTGATCACAAATGTAATGTAATATATTTAAAGCACCTTGGACTATAACAGCAATACCTTAAGCACAGTAAAAACAAGAAAACATTTTATACTTCAGCCTTCTGGGGAAAGAAACATATACCATGACAACCTCCTTCATTATAATTCTGAGCTGTTGTGTTGCATGCAATTTAGGTTAGGCTTAGGGTTCAGAATTTCTTCAAATAATTAATGCAACTTTCCACTCATTTGAGTGCACAATATACCTCCCTGAAAGAAAATATTTGTCAGAAAGGGCTAAGCAAGACCACCAAACTAAAGAGAACATACCAACAAGGGTAAAATTCTATTTTTGAACAAGAATTATATTATTAGAAATGTTGTGTTGGATGGTGATCTCAATGAGCATAGTTTCAGACCTGGGTTAGAGTCGGAAAACCCCTCAAATTTGGTCTTTCCTTGTTAATAGGCATGTGCGTTCAATGACAACAGTAAGATACTGAAATGTATTAACAGTTTTTCAAACTTTTGCCATTGGACATTTTTGGCAACATAACCTTTTAGAGCAATGCAGTGTAGGAAAATATGGAAGAAAAAAATTCTGAAGATATTTAGGAAAATAATGGTTTTCCTAAATATCATTTATATCCTAAAACACAGCCATAACATCATATTTGTCAGAAATGGTTAAGCAAGCAAACCAAACTAAAGAGAACGTACCAACAAGGGAAAAATTATGTTTTCAACAAGCATTCTATTATTGGAAATGTTGTGTTGGGTGGTGACCTCAATGAGCATAGTTTCAGGCTTAACTGGGGTTAGATTAAAAAATATTTATTTTAGTCTTTTAGTTTAAGAAAGAAAAAAACTTAAACACAAAGCAAGAATTTTCAACTAGGAGAACCTTCACCCTGAAATATGTTTTTAGAAAAACAAAAAAATAATAAAACTGTTTTACTATACTAGCTAGGTTTTTCTGGACTTATAGCAGAAATATTACACTGTCAAATTAAATTAAGATTAGATTGAAAAGAGAAATTGTACAAACAAGCATTGACAGATAAATATACATTTAACAAAGAAAACATGAATAAAATCATATTATATCAAATAAAAGAAACATATATAAGTACCCCTTTAACTGAGCTTAACTTTATTAAGATTGATTGATAATACACTGGTGCACACAACACAGCCAAACAATTGAGATTTAAACTCGTGGTAAAATTGAATCAAAATGGATCCTTTAAAAGCAAAGGAAAAACTCTATTCCAAATCAATCCTTTTAAATTGGTTTCCATTCTACTATTATTTTGTAGTGTAGATTAAAATGAAATTGTCACCTCATGCCTATTTACAAAAAGAAAATAATTAGTGTCAACTGTATATCTATATACTCAGGCTGAGTATAATGGAGGCGCAATGGTTTCAATTGCTGCCTCACAGCGCTGGGGCCCTGGACTCAGTTCCTGGGGTGCTATTTGTGTGGAGTTTGTATGTACTCCCCATGTTCAAGTGGGATTTTTCAAAGGTATTCCAGTCTCCTACCATGGTCCAAAGACATACTGGCAGGTTAATTAGCTACTGGCAAAATTGGCACAAGTGTGACTGTGCTTGTCTGCATGTGCCTGGGAATGGACTGGTATCCCATCCAGAGACAAACTCCAGCTCCTCAGTATTTGATAATGTGGATAGAAAATGCATGGATAGATATTCAGTATACAGTACCTTTAGTTTAAACACAGACACCTGGAAAGAAAGCCAAAAACTATGTCACTCTTTCATTGGAATTGCAGACAATTATAAATAACATTTTTGCAGAAGTACTGTGTCAAAATCTCATTATTGAATAATGTTTTAAAGCTCAGATAGAGCAGTGGCACAGCCACAATTGCATAGGTGTGCAAAAGTGTTTATTGTGAGGAGCTATGTTCCCAAAGTCCACAAAAAAACAACACCATTGTGAACAATAACAGTTAACCAAAGTAAAAAACACAAAATACTATATAGACAAGAATATGTACAGTACACTGATTACTTTTAAAACTAATTGCTGTAGGCAGCTCTTACTCAGAAGTACAGTACTACACAAGTTTCCTCTTATCTTGCTCCCCCTGGTTTCCAGAGGATCTCCTTTTTTCTAATTAAAGCTCCTCCTTCTAGCGGGTTCCATTAAAAACAAAAAAGAAATTAAACAGAATAATGATCAGAATTCTGATTAGACTGTTTCCCCAAGGAATATACAATTAGCAATTCTCATTTTATTGTCAGAAAACAAACATACCATTAGTCTTTTTATGTACATACTGTAATTGTTTTGATGAAAATACCACCCACATGTAAGAGTATCAACTCAGTAAACCATGCATGGGCAGCCCTGGGACAGAGCATGACTAAAGCATGACTAATGACATGCAGGCATGACTAAGCTAGACTTTGTGGCTATGCTATGTTTTGGGTCCTACAGGTTATGGGAAAAAAAAACTTAAACTTATACTTAAAAGGTGCTTATCAGAAACGTGTGAGATGTACAGTAAATGTCTGAATTGGTGTTTCATTTTACTTATAAAAATAAAGGATACAGGTCTATGATTTTAGGATTTCAGTCTGTTTGTGTTAAAAACCAGCTTTTTATTGTCTTTGTTTAGAAAGTGAATTGTTGTGTGTATGTGTGTGTAAAGTACTTGTGGATACCCCACAAGTACTAGGTGATCTGGAAACAGAGTTTCCAGTGACACAGCGCAAAGTATCTGATTTTTGCACAGTGATTTTACATTACAAATAGCAGAAGTCCAAGCTTCAGCTCTACCTTCTTTCCATCAAGAAACAGCTGAATCTGATCTTTGGATCAATCAGCTACAAACTACCAAACAGATTACAAAGGCCAAATGACCTACTCCTGTTTGTAACAATTATGTTCTAATGACATTTTTACTGTTCTTTTTTAGCCCCAAAGAAGCTGTTTGCATAGAGGATGGAACCCCTACTGTACATCTTCCACAATGTGCAGCACCCATCTGAGTGATACAGAACAAGCATCATGTACCATTATGCACCAGGAGGCACCAGCAGGCCCAGAGCACAACAAAGAATGTAGAGATGTGAGAAATTGCTTTACCAAATTAGTTAAAGGGAATCTTTAGGTTGGACAGATTGGACCACCTGCAGAGTTAAACTTATTCAGTGGACTGGGGTTGACACCGTACTCTCATAGTGTCATGGGAACTTTAATGTTAAAGCAGTGAAAATCTTGTTTTATTGTCTCATATGAAAAACAACACAGTATAAACATAGTGGGGCATTGGATTGAAGACACTGGTCAGTAGAGATCTTGCAGTTACATGGTTTTCCTTGGAGGTCACCCTTTCCAGTGTTGAACAGGTTCAGCCTTGCTTAACTTTTAAGATCTGACTAGATTGGGTTTAAACATTGTAATATCATATTAGATTTCATTTGGTTCCATTTTAAAGACTTTGGCTGCATAGTAGTGACTAATAACAGGGGAGACCTTTGGTCTTGCAAGTCATCAAAAGTCAACCTTTCGATAACGATTTTGTACATTTGGGAATACATTCCAGCCTTTCTTCCTTCTATGATCTATTCTGAATGAGTTCCTGGTCTCTAAATTATCCACGATTTGTAGGTAATAGGAGCCACAATTTCAGTGTATTTTGCTGGAATTTTCACTGGAAGGACAAATCTAACGTCAATTAGCTCTGCTAAGGATAGTGTGCTTATTTAGTACCAAAATGTTTTATAGAATAATTTCTATTATTATTATTTTAAAATCTCATTGGACCAGAAAAATGGGAAGCCCATAAAATTACTAATATTATTGTGCTGCTGCTGCTTCTACTATAATCGGCTTATATAGAATTTACATAAAATAAAGTGTTCCAGTCTCTTCTGATTATGGTGTTTAAAAAGAACAGTAAATAAGCACAGACTTCTCTCTAATGCTTCCTTCTGTTGGCACAGATTGCCAACCAGAGAAGTGATCTGTGTTATTTTATTGCACAAGATGGCCATCTTTGATAAATTTGCACTTTTGCATATTATTCTATGTTATTGTTGTTGTTTTTTAATCACCTCAATCAACTATTAAATATTAATCTCAACCTAATCAACTATCTTTATTATTTTTGAAAAAAAAAACAGGTACTGCATTAGGAAAATAAATTTATTAACCTTCTTAATCTTACGGACGTTTCCCTACTGTGTTTTGAGAACAGTTTTGTTAATTTAATTTCTAAACTTAAAACAAGTAAGAAACAATGAATGATATACACAAAATCTCATTTGACCCCAAACCCTCTTTGAATTACTTTAAGCCAATTGTTCAGTTGCTATACACTCTGAGGATGTACAGTACCTGAACATAAAGGACGGATACAGTGAACATCCTAGACAAATGGGCGGCACATGAAATCATTAACAAAATACTGATACCAAATAATGTGCTGTGAAAGCCTTGTATATTTTTTTGAGAAACAATTCACTACACACTTATAAGCAACAAAACAATCAATACAACAAATATAGCTCATTCAGAAATTCTTATTGCGTCCAGGTGAGCTTATCAGTTTCACCAGGAGTGCTCTGAAAAAGCTGGCCAGTTTTAAAATCTTAAAAGAAGCAGAAGTATGTCCTTTCAATGGCCACAGGCATATATGGACCAATAAAAACTGAAGACTATTAAAATGTTTTTAATTTGGTATAAACAAGATTGCTGATGGTTTCATCCAGAGAGCTGCAACAAGCCATCATACTCTATATTTAAGATGGCATGTTATTGACCATGTACTGGTGAATATAATCATGTAGTATATTTAACATGTGTAATTGTAACATGGAGTAGTCATTTATTTTATTTAAAATTACAAAAACAATATATTGAGTATTTGGAAAGAGTATGGTACAGTATATGACTGTATATTGGCACCATTAGAAAAAACACAAAATTTGGCATTTATTCAAACACATCTATGGTCATTATTAGTATCGGCAATTTGTACCTCCATTGCTGTATCACTTGCACCATGATTTCAGGTTGTAGAAAGTGCTGTATGAATAAAATACAGAAAAATCAGCATCCAATAATGCTAACGATGAGGGAGAGGTTCCTAATGTAGGTACTGTATTTAGCCCAATTAACTGCTTAATCCAATACAAGATAACAGGGAAACTGGAGCCTATTCCAGTGAGCAATGGGCACAAAGCAGGATACACACTGGATGGCACACCAGTCCATCGCAGGGCACATACAACCACAAACACTCTTACATTAGGGCCAATTTTCCCAGAAGACAATTTTCTGACCAGTATACTGTATCTTTTGACTGTGTGATGATGCAAACCAAGGCTATGGCCAGGGCCTCCTCGTCTGCGAGTGAGGACTGTACACACCTGGCTTATTTGCCTAATTAGTATCCTATGTGTAACTAGAATACCAGTAGGTAGAAGAACTGATGTGACTTGTCCAGATGGTGATTCCACATTCCACTGGATTGACTCTTAGGCTGTATAAGTAGCCCTGTGTGCCTACGTTGTGGGTCTGTGTCCAGGTGCCTGCTGTTCAGGGTGAGAATGTAGTGGTAGAACTGCAATGAGTTTAGATAGCACAGGAGTATTAAATGACTCCTGTGTTGTTCCTTCAGCAGATCACTGGCAGTCTCAGTACTTATGGTGTTTTTTTTTAATATGGAGAAAGTTAAAGGAGGACTTGCAAAGATTTCCTTTTCTTTTTAGATTCGTTTTATTTGTGACAGAAGGATTCACTCTTCTTTTCCCCAGAATAATGTATAAGGGATTTGCTAGTAGTAGATTTCTTAAATTTGTTTGGAAGCTCTTGACTCTATATGAGCACACTGATTAGTGTAGTTTTGTTGGAATCTGGGTGTAAAGGGGCCAGATAATGTACATCAGAAGATCTTGGAGCAGACCTGCAAGCCTGATTGTGAAGGACACAACCAACTTATGAGTGTCAAGGTGTTCCAGTACAGGATATTAAAATAATCTTTCTTTTAATGTTTTTTTTTAAGAGTTCTTTTTGGGACCTTAAAGGGGAATATTCTTGTTCCATCCCTCATGGTATTTTGTCTGAAGATTGAGACAATATTAGTGGAAGAGGAACTGGATAGACTGTACAATTGGGACCTCTGTTGAATGGACTGGATATGGAACTGTATAGGCTTCTCCGAAAGGAGACCATCGGTGCACCCTAGGAGCCTGGAGGAGTTTCAAAAGACATAGCAGTAACGGTGACAGACTGTGAAACGTGCACTAATAATCTGGTGATATGCCCGCTCCAAGTCTCATTGTGGCCAGGGGATCAGCATTCAGCACAGACTGTTAGAGACACCCAAAGTAAACTAGAACACACTGTAAAAACCCACAAGAACATAAAAAATGTCTCAGGACCTCATGACTTTCAAACAGGTGCATAGCGATATCTCTGATAAGATACATTGTAATGATTTATAGTGCAGACAGGATCCTGCAAACCTCCAAGTAGGTTTCTTCCCAAAACTACAGGTCAAAGGTCATTGTCACCCAATGGAAGATCCACCAATTGGGGATCTGTACGGTCAGTATCAGAACTAAACCTGATGGTATCTCAGCCAATCACCAACTTGTGATGTTGTCCCATATAAACTAGAGCCCACTTTATTCTCATCAGTTAGCTCACAGACTTAATCTATTAATCTAAACCGGCAAACTGACTTTTACAATCATGGAACTGTAAGCAGTCCAAGTCAGAACTTTCTCCAAGATACCAAGTAGAGAGAGTGAGCCTGTAAAGTGCATAATTATGTATAAAACAGGAAATCTTGTGCTGGAGAATCTACTATTATTTTTGCCTGATCAATAAAATTACACAGTTGGACCTTTTCTGTCGAAATCCAGAATATTAAGCATATTCTGAACATAAGCTATACCTGGAATGAGCTAAATTCTCTTGTCTACCTTGTGGCTGGACCTCAAGAAGACAAACTATACACAGACTGTTTTTAAAGTCCAAAGTTAGCAAGACATGACTTGGGCAGTGCTCCCTGAGCCCACTGCAAGGAAAAACTCTTTCTCTTTCTCCTCTACACACACAGGGACCATCCTAGCACAGAGAATGTGCTCCCTTCCAGCCATGGATATACCAGGTATAACCAGCTTCATTTGACCAGTGCAAAGTTTGGCCAACAGATTTGCTTCAGGAAGCATCCTTCATTGTCCAGGACCAAGGGCTGAAGGACTGCCCTTTTTCTCAGCCACCTTCCTGGCTTCTCTCCAGGGCAGCCATTCCCCAGTTCTTCAGAGTTCTTTCCTTTTTCTTACCCTCTTTCCTTGGGCTGTCTGGGTCACTCCTCTTTTGTCTGTTTCTTCTTTTGCCACTTTTCAGTTCCCAGGGGAGACATTCTTTTCCTTCCTAGGGTGCCAGGCATTAGGAATCCACTCTGTGGCAGAGAGAGCTACACCCCATTTGCCTGGACTCCCTGGGGATGTCTGAGCTTCCAGGCCCTGACTGGAAACTCCACTCACTGTTGTGCTGACCCTGGGCTCCGGAAGATGAGAGTGGTTTAGAGGATGGGTCACTTTGTGACCTGCTCTCAGAAGATGTCTCCTCCGGTTCGTCCAATATGGCACCTGTGTTTCCCATCTCTTCCAAACCTGGCTGCTTCTGTCAGAGTGTACAACCTGGAGGTCTGAGCTGACAGCACCTGGTCTTTGATGAGACCATAAGGGTGTACCTTGAATCACCAGCTCCTGGGCCCTCCAACTGGAAAACCAAGTTAGGGTTTCCTTCCTAGATGTTTTTCTGTGGGACCCCTCCTCCCAGTGAAGCACAATTATACAGCATGGTTTCTTTCATTCTAGTGCATCAGTCTACCACTCAGCCGGCCTGCATCCCTGGCTACTCAACAGTTTGAACAAGGGTTGGCGCTGTGGGCAGTTTGAACAAGGGTTGGCGCTGTGCCATGCCAGCCTTATTTTTTTTTTGCCAAGGTTGCAGTGAGCCAGTCTTTCCTAAGACTACTGTGGCTCAACTATACTTTTCCCTTGCTGACTGGTCAGAGCAATCCCTGCTCCACTGGCCAGTTTGCTTATTATTATTTCTTTCATTTTGCATATCTGCCTGCCTGCACCCCAGACTAATTAAGAGGGCTCTCCACAAGACCCATACAGTCCCCTATTTTAGGGGAGCTCAGCAATATGTTTTGCCTTGAAGCCAAAGCTTCCTGATTCTGATCTGGGCTGTGGTGCTCTATGCTGCTGAGGGCTGGTGCTTTGTCATACCAGCTTTTTTTCCTTTTTTTGTTCACCTGGGACGGCCCGCTTCTCTTTAGACTGTTGCGTCTTTGCTCATTTCTCTTTTGTTACTGTGGCCTGGGCTAATTGGGCCCTGCTGTACAGTAATCTATACATCTATTATCACTCCCTTTCACTGCACTTTCCCTATGTCCCAGAGTACTCAAGCCCCAACCAGTAGGGTCTCTTCTGATGTTTCCACCGCTCTCTGGTTCCTTGCACTTGGGTTCAGACTATTTACCACATGCAGTTGTATCCAGCCATGTTGTAACATTTTCAGTGTGAATCAGATGTCCAGTTGAAAGTAAGGTGGTGTTTTGGAATGAAATGAACTTGTATGTTAAAAAACTTGTCAGTGTAAAGAATGAGAAAAACAGCTACAGTATTTGCAGTTTCAGAATCACAAGGTGATTGGTAATGCCATATTAGTTCCAACATCACCACTTGCATCCTCCTTGCTCCCATTGTACATTAAAGACATTTTGGAGCAGGTTTAATTTTTTTATGCAGTGTCACACTTCAGTGCACAAGGAATCATTTTCACATCTGCTTCCTCTTTGGCTTTTTGTGTAAAATAAAATTCTGACTAGAAATAAGAAGACAGGAAAAATAAGTGCAATACAATATGTACAGGTCATCAAGTTGCGTCAATATACTACTTTTTTAAAATTCCTATTTTTAACAATGATACCAGCCTATATTAAATTTCCCATTAACTGCCTGTCATACGAAAGGAAAGAGTTTCAATGACATGTCTCCTGAGTGACTTGTATATCTTTTAAGAATTGTTTTCACTTCCATATTCTGTCACAGGACAGCTTGGCAAAATAAGATAATGATTTCCTGTCCAGGCACTTCAGTTACAGCTGTTATATTAGAGATTAGTTAGATTAAAATAAAATGATGCATACTTTAGCTTTTGAGGTCTAAAATAACACCTTGGCTCTATCAAAATTCACATTTTCCTGCTGCTTATAGAATAAATTTAAATCAATTAAAAAGTGCCAGAAATAGTAGCTAAGATATTGCAAACACAGTAGACCAGGGTTACCAGGTTACCAAGGGTACCAGGGGTACCAGGGGTAACAAAAATAATGTTCCAAGCAGTAAATAGCTGCCAATTTAGTATGGCCCTAGGTAAGGTAAATGAGTAAATGTTTAAAAAAATAAAAGCTTAATGAAATTTAGTTTAGGAAATAAAATTAATTTTTCTTACATAATTAGAACACAGAAGGCCCCCTTTTGTCTTTAAAATGAGTAGGACTTTCCAATATTGGGAAAAAAAAGTATAGCATGGAATTATATTCTAGACAGATACGGCTAGAGACCACTGACGTTTCACTGACTCAGCTTCCAGAAGTAAAAAGTTTGATTTTTTTGTTCTGATTGACCAACTCTGTCAGATGGAGTTTCAGACAACTGAAAAGCCAGTATCTCCCCTTCCTCTGATTCCTGTCTCTCCGTTTTATCCCCATCCCTGCTCCTCCTTCCTCTTCTGCTCCTTCATTGGCTATCTTTTCAGCCCACACTTGAGACTCCTTTTTTCTTTTAGTCTTTATTTCCTCTACTTTTATCAAATTAAAATCATTTTATATCTAATCACTTGCTTTCACCCTGCTCCTCTGTGCTATTTAGTGATTTTCATTTCCGTGTCACTTTCTCTGTCTCCAGCTGCGTTTATCTGACCCCCCTCCCTAACCTCACTCCCTTGTCCTTCGGTCTTTTTCTCTCCCTCCCCCTCATGGCCCTATTCCATTCTTTCTCTTTCTCCTCCTCTGCATCCCTTTCCCTTTCTTTCTCTCCTCCTCCTCTCCACCATTTATGCTGCTTTCTCCATTTTGTTTTTCTTTTTTGTCTGTCTGCCTCCCCCTCTCCGCCCACCACTTCCGTTCTCTCTCTCTCCCTCATTTTCTCTCTCTCGCCCCCGCCACAGTGTCTCCTTGCAGTCAGTGCAAAGCTACTGGGTCTGCCTGACGACAAGCTGAATCCTCAGTGCGCTGAGAGACGCGTTAACACTTTCCCTGTGCCGCAGATGGCACCAGAAAGCTTACTTTCAGACAAATTACCTAATACATTTTGAACCATTGTGACTGTCTTTTATGTCAGTTTTTTTCTAGTATCCTACCTAGGTAATGAAAGGACTTGAATTTTGTACATTAAGCACGTACAAAAACACCTACGCAATGACACATGCAAAAATGCATTTAACCGGAAGTGGAGGGAGGGAGAACAAACAGGAGATTCTAAAGCAGAACATTGATAAATGAGGTTTGGTCCTGTCTGTTTTAATGCCTTTCCAGCATAGTCAGAAGACCTACTGTTCCTCTGTCCTCAGTGGCAGAGCCCACCTTAGAGTTCTTTCCAGACACTGACCTCATCTTGTTTCTAACTCCTCCTGCCTGCCCTTGGCTGGGTCTTGGAAGTATCACAGTTCAGTTCAGGGCATGTAAAGAAGCATTAAGGTCAGAGTGGCTTGAGAGGGTGAAAAACATGTTCAATAGTATTACGAAAACAAAAGAGCTCAGTGTGAAACTATACAGGATTAAGAAAAGGGTTAGCAGCAGGAATCTATTAACCCAATGTAACCTAAATTCCTGCCGACTTGAAAGCTTTTGGACATTTTAGGAGTGAAGCATCGTGCTCAAAGGTATAGCACGAGAGCTCCATCCAGGATTTGAACCTACAATCGATTCAAAGCTTTAACCACAATTCTGCGCTGCTGCCAAGTAATACAGACTTCATGAACACACAGAAGTAAGCCTGAGGTTCTACAAAGCACACTATCAGAAAGTTTGGGTTTTTGTCAATTCAGAACCTATCCTTGAAGCACTACATCTTGGATGGGACACCAGGGAAAGAGCACTCAACTACACAGCAACAATTTAGACCTATCTAGGTGGGAGAAAACAGGAGCACGTGGAGGAAAACCCTTTATGGGCATAAGGAAACAGCGCTAAGAAAGCACTCCAGTCTCTGACACAGGAGACAAGAATTGTACTGTATGACTGTAGCATTAACTGCAATGTCATCATCCAGTAGTGGCAATAATCAATTTTAATGGTCTAGCAGGCTATCATCAATAGCCTTTATTAAAAAAAAAACTACTGTAAGAATAAAAGAAAGGTAGTAAATGAGAGGAGGCCATTTGGATGCTTATAACTAATTGATCCAAGGAGAGTGGAAAGAAGCCCTAAGTGTGGGTTCACCTGACAGGTCTCAGATCCATAATCCCTACATTGGCACAAATAATTAGTGTTAACAAGTGTTATGCTTCCATGTTAGTGAAATTGCACTAGATTCTGTGCAGTACATCTTATTTCCCAACTGTACAGTTAACGTTAATGTCAACACAGCGTCCTCCTCAGAGTGTGTTTCAATGGTTGGGACTAGCATTGAAAAGAAATAACCTAATCAATTACCAATTCTCAGTAATGGAATAGGCCACAAAGATGCTTTATATAGCATCAAATCCTAGCACAGTATTTATCCAATGCATTCCAGGTTTTTTTAGGTGGGTTACAAAAATTAGAAAGACAAATGTGAACAATTACACAAGAAAAATTTTTGATACAGTATGTCATTGCTTTGCAGAAGTGGTGTGAGGAGTTCATAATTCACCATCAGTTCTTATAGAGTCTAGTGTAATTGTAAAGCTCCATATTGTAGCCTTTCTTTATGTAGTTAATTCTAGGCAGAATGCTTACTTTTCAAAATATGTGAAGGAGTAAAACTCAAAATAAATAAAAACTGAATTATTTTCCACTGGAGGGACAATACTTTGTTTTTATCCCATGTGAAAAGATAACAGCAGTGAAATTTGAAAAATCTTATCAAATAAACATACCCCTGTATGAGTAACATAGCTAGACACATTTGTTTTTCTAGTTTTTAACCCCAAGAAAAAATACAGAATGCATATGTATTTGATAGCTCTAAGAATCTTAGTGTGGTTCAATTGCCTTTTTCTATTCTGAGCTATCAGTGTTTCGATCTTTGTGCATTTTATACCACCCCTTTCTATTCTGACCCACCACAGTCCCAGCATAAACCTGGAAGATTCAAAAGAGACACACACAGGGCAGATAATAAAGTGTCCCACTTACCAGTTGTAAAGTGAACAGCCCAGTGGGACAGAGCTGACAAAAGAATGATGGTGGGCTTGGCAGGATGGGCTTACATGAGGACTACTGCTTTCCTCTGGAGATCAATTATAGCTGCCCATGGGAAGCTCTTAAGTGCCATAATTTACAGAAGAGGAGGGGAGTAAAACAACTTCACAATTAAATCTGATCTCCCTTGGCAAGTAGTAATATTGGGAAATAAATTAAGGTTATGTCTGGAGCTGAGCCACAGCTCTGGTAATGGTACTGAGCTGTGCTCGTGCGTGCAGCTCAGTGGGTGTCAGTAGTGGGCAAAGTAAACAGGAACACATTTCCTAGTGATTTATCTTGATCATGTTGACCAGTAATTCATTTCTTTTCCCTGTGAATACAGTTCCTGAATCCCTTAGCTTTTCGTGCTTCCTGGAGCAGAGTCTTTACTACATGGAAGACCTTTAAGATGAATATGCAGTATGACAGTGTGCTATTTTCCATCATCAGCTTTATGACAAAGAACAAGTATTATGGATATTTTAAACTTAGACAAAGATTAATGTTGAAATATTGGACTTCAATCAGTCCTGATCAAGGGCAAAATACTATTTGTCTGATATTTACTGTAATACGATTTTTAGTTTATTTCATGCCTAAGTCTAAGCTTAAGCCTAAATTGCTTTAAAAACAAAATCATAATTAAAGTAGGATGCAACAGAAAGGAATTGAATAATTGCAAATCATATACACAATACCATAACAAGTAAACTATGTTAATATTTAGGGTAAACCTCAGTATAAAGAAGCAGGTTATGTTCATGTACAGTAATAGCAGTTTCCAAAATGCTAAATTTTGTGTCCTGCAAATTATAACTATCTAACTCCACACACTGATGGACTTTTCTCCAGTAGAAATTTTGTGCCAACTGATTCTGCCATAATTACTCCTAATCACGTCTTAATTGTAAACGTGGGTAGGAAACTGCGCGTCAGATAGGAAGCGGCGCACACCACTGTCAGCCCACTACCTGAGAAAGCAAATGTGTGAGTTTATTAAAAGCATGAGTCACACCACAGTGCTGCCCTCAACACGTCAGTGTGGGATACCCAGGATTTACTAGATTTTTCTTTCATTTGTCCTTTACTACAGTATGTTAACCTGTCACTGAGATAACATGAGACAAATATTTTATCGGTTTTCCTATCTACCTATTAAACTGCTTCAGTTTTTTTGCTTTTTCAACAAAGAACACTTAACTAAAAATATCAATTGTTCATTTTTTAAAGGTTTTGTTTTGATCTTTTTTTATTTTTTTATTTATTCCAATTAAAGTGCATTATTAGCTGCAAGAAACTGTAGTAGATGACTAACAATTAAATACCAAATGCAGAAGTGAATATCAAAGACACTACTGAACTTTTTAAAGCACATGCACACTTACATGGTATAACTGAAATATCAGTCTGCCCCATGTCTCTGGAAAATAATGTCATGAATACTTGTTTCTCAGCAACATAAAGGTTTTAAAGGTTTACATTTCTAAGACTATACTGTAATAAAATGTTTTTGTAACGGTTAAAAGCATGGCATTAAATATGATCTTCACAATACTCTCAATGTCATTTCATTAACAATGTTCTGAATACATTTGCTAGAATTTGCCTCTGCATGACATTGTTGTGAAGGGTGACAAGATACAGTAGGTAAGATGCCATTTTGTACCATTGTGTAAACAGTATGATGCACTATTGTCTTTGAAAGTTCCACAAATGTGACTTGTTCTAGAGTGCTGAGCATTCTAAAAAGAAACCAGTTTCCCATCACAATGAATGACTATGTATTAAGCTAATCATGAGAACCTCACTAGTTTGAGACACAGCAAGACACTTTAGAAAACAGCAAGATTAAAAGCTTTGCCATCTGCACAGCAGTGTACCTGTTAGTAATGACTGATCAACAGAAAAGTCAAAAGATTTTTGTAGTTCATTGTTTCTCATCCAATGTTGCTGATGGCCACAAAGAAACATTTTGATAAGAAATCAAAACATACAGTATTTGCCCCAGACAAACAAAGATAATATTGACGCTTTTCACAAGGCAACTGAGGAACCCAGCCTCTGCGTGTAGAAGCAAAAGTATTCACTACAGGTGTCAGAGATTAAAGGCTGGAGATAAAACACCAAATGAAAGCTACAGAGGTAATCGTCCAATGAATGGAAAATGTTGAGAAGGTTTAACATCCCAAAAAACATAGCACAAAATCTGAGTGTCTTGTCAGGTCTTGGGGAAGATGGTTCAAGATATACTGTAATTAAGTTAATTTTGGTAAAGGTTCATGGAACAGGTTAATAAAAGAAAGCTTTGAAACCAGGTTCATAAAGGAAACAGTAAGAAAAAAACAGATTAAAAAGGAACACAAAAATACTATTTAAAACCATCTGGAACTGAGAATCCTTGATTTAGTGCTCCAGTTTAACTGTGATAGATTGGTTTCAGTGGGAAACCCAGCCTCATCATGAATGGGGTGATTTTATTAAAAAATCCACAGGACTTATGACTGAAGAGTCTCTATACAATTCACTTTTCTGACAGGAGACAGGTTTCGGGACTGGGCAAACCTGGGACAAGGAATTATCTGTGGCATTTTACTATGTGAATGAGAAAAGAAGATACTAAACATCCGAATACCAAAAGGTACTTCAAAAATGGTATCCATATACTGTAAGTCATCATGTACATGCTTCATAAATATATTTTCAGACATCAAAAACAGATTTTGCCACCCTGTGGTGTTTCTGCTGCTTCCCCTCAGGAACCAACAAGCTGTGATCAGCAGGCTGTCAGGCTGTCAGCTCCAGGAGCAGCAAGCAAACACCTGCACATTTCTACTGCTTGCATGCCACCACAGAGGGTACACAACAACAGGGGAGTAACAGGAAAAGTCAAGAGCACATCTAGAGAAGAGTGTGACACTTCAAGAAAAAAGGAGAGAATCATAAGGTGTGCCAAGAATGTTACAGGACAATATTACTAAGGCAAACAAAACCATCAGAAATGAATTCAGTGCCAAAACATGAATAGCAATAAAAAAACACCATTATTTGCAACTTTTCATTTTCCTAATAACAATAATAATCAATATCTCCCAGCGTGAGATGCATTGTAGCCCCCACAGATAAATACTGTAATACTGTAGGTATATATGTTTTTTTTTTAATCTTAGAGCTAATTATAGCATGTGGGCAATGCAAGTAATCCTGTTCTAAGGAATAAAAAAGATAAAAGTATACAGCAATAAAAAGTTATAAGAGCAGAGAGATGAAACAAGATGTCAACTTGAAGGTAACTTTATAATAAGGACAATGGCAAAGATAACACACCTTCACATGACATACAGTAGGCACAGACAGAAAAATGACTACTTTGGACTAAGGTAATGACACACAGTTCAGGCTTATGTCTGCATTATCAACCTGTTGATGCCTCTTCAGAGTAGGAGGACAATAAAGGAGATTAATTGGAGGGAGTAGGTGCGGAAGGAGAAATTGATTCTGTGGTCTTATACACGAGTGCATGTTTGAAGGTGTGCAACATTTTGTGCTCAAGCCTACAAGGACCCTGCTGAAGCAATCTATCAGTTGATATTATAGGCAGCCATTGTGGCAGACAGACAATTTAGAGTATGAAAATGACACAAGTACTAGAGTTTGCTTGACTTACTCCTACAGCTGCAGTTTCATGTAACACTTATATTTAATGAAACCAATTTGTATCAGTCTGTGACAGACCAAGTTAGCTTTATTAACTCCGAATATATACACAAAGAAAGGAAGACAGGTATGTTTAGGGTGCACATACTGTACGCATCACAGAATGGCAATGGTGTAATGCTGAATAGACAGAATCCCCACAGTCTTCATAAGGAAACAGTGGGGTTTCAGAATAAGGAAAGGCAGAGAATCTTTAGAAAAAGAGGTTCTATTCAACTGTGCATCTATACAAAATCTGTCATTCCTCTTCCACTTAAATGATAAGAAACTTACTTGTAGTGAAAACTGAAGATAAGGTCTAGGGAAATGTTGCTTAAAAGCGATTTCAGAAAAACTGGACTGCTGAGAAGTGAAGAGATATGATAAAGATTCTTCTGCAGTATTCTTGTATTTTTCATTCGACATTTTCCTCAATTTACTGTACTGTTTAACAACTATTTTAATTTAAAGATCAAATAAATGTGTATTTACAAAATTATAACGTAGCAAACTGTTTAACCAGTCTAGAAACATCAGTATTGCTATGTGCACACAATATGGAAGACTCGTTTTCTAAACCCATTACTGTCATACTGTACATATTATCTTGATTGGAAAAAAATAATTTTAGAAGTCAATCTGAAACATGAATACAGGAGCTGATACAATCCAAAAGTACCAAAAAATGCTAAATCCAGCACTCACAAAGCATGTCATAGTTTGAGATAAATTTGTTTTTGTGGATATTGAGTTGAAGTAGTCCAAAGGTCTTTAACCCTTGCCCGGGGGAGTCCCAGTTTTGTCCAGCATGTCATATGTGTCATATCTCTTTGGTGACTGGCAACAACTGGAAGTTCTGGATAAATTAAGGAATCAGTTTATTAATAATTAGAGGAACTTTGTTGAGTGCTAAAAAGTACTCAGATATTGATGCTAAATGATCTCTAAATCATTTAATAAAAAAATCACCTGTTTAATTCATTGCACTGAAATTGTTCCAAGATATTAGAAGTTGGTGCTGCAATCATAACCTACAAAACCTGCTGGTATGGGGATACAGAGTGTCCAAAGTCTTTAAATGTTTTAGTCTGGATTGCCCTAAAATTTGAACTTTTTGTCCTACAGTACATCTTTCGCTTTTCATTTAGTTAATCTTCTATCCATACATTGTACTCCAGCACCTTTACTCTTCTCAAGACCTGATTTCTCTATTTCCTACTGGTCACGATGAAAGAATGGGAAGGAAAATGTTCTGTTACGCATGCCAGTAGACCTGGATTCCATAATTCCCGCATAGAAGTGGATTGAGCCATCATGGCAGCACTGACCTCTGATCCCCATCTTCTAGATGGCTCTCCAGAAAAGCTATTTGTTCTTCAATTGCCCAAGCCAAAGGTGTTGCTTTGGGTATACTCTTTCCAGTTTTCAAATCAGCTGGGCATTCAGTGCTCAGCAGAGTTGATCTGTCAGTACTTCTTTTGCCCCTAGAGGTGTTTGTGGTGGCATGTCCCACTTGCAGCAGAGCCAAGGATTTATGTCTTCCTAGCTCTTGATGCTCACCACGGTGAACCATTTCTTTTTCTTCTTTACTTTTTTTCACTACCAGGACTGCCATCAGCTCTTCTAGTGGCAGAAATATTCACTGAAGAAGTATTTCAGCTTTACGGATTCCCCGGGAACATCACTTCGAGCAGTGATCTCTAATTTGTCTCTAAAGTCTGGCGTGCCTTTTGCTGACACTTGGGGATCTGGTTAAAACCATGCTCAGGACAACATCATGATACCAATGGCCAACAGAGAATGGCCATGTGTCTATGTTCCAAGGAATCTGGGCTAGTCTGCTGTCCTGGGCTGAATATTCCAGGAATTTACTGGTAAACACCTCCACAGATATATCTATTTTCCAGTGCCTGCATGCACAGATCCTGCAAGGAGTGTGGCAAACAGTCTGCAACAACCTGCTTAAAGCATCCCAACAGCAGCAGTGCTCTGCTACTCTTCCCAGCTGGGATGCTCCACTTGGTGGATCAATGGGATGCAATCTACCAAGCATCTCCACCTGGGGATCCTTTCTTAGAAGCTACAGTAGTTCCCAGATTCATTGGTCCCTTCAAAGTAACAGGGTGGATTATTACTGTCATGTACCAGCTCACTCTTCTTCTTCGCCTTGAATGATGCATCCCTTCAACATTCCATATATCTCTGCTCAAACCCACACTTACCACACTCTGTCTCCTAAGTCTGCCAAATCAGGAGTTTGAGGAGAACTAGGAATTCAAACCCTAATGCATCCTAGACTCTTGATGAAACCAGGGGAGTCTGTAATACTTTGGGAACTGTAATGCTTACGGGCCAGAGGAACAGCCCTAGGTTCGATCCACAAATCTGCACACTCCTGTCCTCATAAACTCCTTCCACGTCAGGTTCCACTGAAAACTCTACTTGGTACCTAGGGGTTGCCCATTGGGGGATGGGTGTTACTGTAACAAACTTTTGAGTGCAGACTACTAGCCCCACATTACTACAGCAATCGACCACATTCCCAGATTCAAACACTTGCCGGTGTCATACAAACTAAATTTAAGCATATATCCATGCAACCTGCCACAATTAACTCTACTGAACCTAGTATAACTGGGTATATAAGTCCTCACATTTCCCTCACTCAGTGCTCAGTGATTATTTTCAATGTCACAGCTTTGAATACTCTTTGTTTTGACTATTGCTCACTTATAGTTTCTAGTATCACTTTTCTGGTTTTCGACTCTGCTTTTGGATTTAATCTCAGACTCCCCACTGTGTTTTTGTTCTTGCCTGTTTTTTCAACTTTCCTTTGGATACCTCTTTGTGCTGCAATCTCTCCCACTTGGTTTGAATTGTGCCTGTTTCACTATGCCTCAGTTTACTGAAAAAAATTTGCCTTTTGCATTTGCCTGCTAGTCACCTGGCTGAGCTAGCCTGGGTGGAGCAATTGGATTTTTGTCCCCGTTTGTCAGTCACAGCACCCTGGTATGTATGTAAGTTTTTTTTATTAACTACGGCATATCATTTAAAGATGCAAGATGTGGTTGATCTGCATGTGATCTAATAGTTATAGCGTCTCTTTCAATTAGATGTGTTCCCTGCTGCATTGCAAAATCTCAGGGCCATTAAATGGTTGGGTCTTTCATTAAAATAATAACTCAGCCTACTGTACATCTACATACAAGGTGTTTGGTACGTTAGCTTTAAAGTGACTAACAACTTTTTATATTTTATGTAGCATTATTTAAAGCATCATCTTAAAGGACTTTTCTTAAAATAAAATATTTTCTTAAAAGAATAACTTCTCTTGCCTTAGCTTAATAAAAGGTGAGTTGTTGGGCAGGCTTTACAAAAAACTTCTCTCATTTGGAAAATGATTTATGGTTCAAAAACAATCATTTGGTTGAGGGGTTAAACACTGGCCACGTATCCTCCACACGCATAATAGACACACAATTTCTCAGTGCTCTATATGTCTGTAACTGGGCATTTGTCTCTTTTTAATTCAACCTGCCAAGTAAATGATTCATGACAGTGTCCAGGTTTACATTCCCAAAAATATCAACAACAAAAGAAATATGAACAAAAGGAGTATGAACAGAAACAGATATATTTTTGCCTGAAGTTTTCTGTTTCGAAAACATGCCAATTAATAGTTTTCAAAAAATGTCCATGGAAGAATGTTTAGTGGAAAGCTATGCTGTGACACTAATGCTGCCATAGCCCAATGCCAAAACATTGTGCTTGCCTCTGCATAAAAGCAAACAATTTGCATAAGAAAACTATCTGAATGGTTATCAGAAGCATGAGGTCTGGGAGACAATATGGGTAAGAAGAAAGGAGTCAAGAGTATTTTGAGTCACAGAAATTACTGCAAAGCACACTGATCTATCTGATTTGACTCAATCCACACTGATCTCCCATGGAACCAAAGTCAGTTATTACACTGACCCCTCGAGAGACTGGTAAATAAGGAGGGAAAAAGTTCTTATTTTAATTCTAACCGACCCAGTTTAAAGTCTCCCTTTAACTTAAAAAAACATTTCTGCCTCCTGCATCAATGTTAGTAAATGCCGCTATCTAGCATGGGGGACCTCTACTGTATATCAAATAAAGTATCTGTGCTGGTGTATCTGTCTGTATACCAAAGGAACATGAAAATAAGAAAAATAAGCTCCATTTTGCCACCAGGATCATCATGTTCAAATGACACCAGTAAACCAACAATCCAAAGAATTTTTATCTTCATATATTTTCCAGCTTCATTATCTTGCACCCAGCTTTTCGGTGTGGGTATTCAATAGATTTTGTGTGCCTGTTGCTCATCAGTAACAAATAACCAGATTAGAAACTAAGTGCTAAATAATCATTTTAATATAATTTTGGCCATTGCAGCGATCTGGAAGGTTATTGCCACCATTTGCATTTTCAGATACTGATGATCATTTGACTTCAGTATCAACAATAATATATAATTAATTGATTCAGATTTTTTTTCTCTGTTGTAGAAGAGATGGGAAACTTTTTCTAGACCCCTGCAAACTCCTACAGGCTCAAGTGTAAATCTCATTAAATTAATCACTGAGAACAAAAAAATTGTCATGTTGGTACAGCTACTGTATGCTTGCATCACATTTGTAGTATTAATTAATTAAAAATGATTAATTGTCATAGCTGATCTGTAAAATTTTACATGTAATTTGATAAATCCTTCTTCATATACAGTACTGTACCTTTCCTCAGTCCCAATCAGAATTATGAGTACAAAACACTGGATGTGTTGGCTTTTAGAAAAGTGTTCATTAAATGTAGAAACGCCATTATCTCTTTATATTTTAGATATGATCTATCTTCACAGATTCCAACATCCAAAAACATTAAATAAGACAAGTCATTTCTCAGTTTCTTTCCATAAAAAGCAGAGTAGAAATAGGTGAAAACTGCATAGCACTTTGATCCATTTAAGGTGTTATGAGCTAGATACTTGTGCACACATTTAACTGATTAAGTAAAACAGACAAATAGACACTGTATATACAGTACATTTTGTGTATCATTGTGGTTTAACATTTCTGTTTTCAGCAGATTTGCTAAAAATGCTAAACATCCAATATCCAGCTCCCTGTAAAAAGGAATGTATACAAGAGCCTGACTTGGCTCATTTTGTCTTTTACCTGGATTCTCATGTCAGTCCCTGATTCCATAGTTCTCCTTGAAATGTGAGCTTACAGATCTCAGAGAAGAATCAATGACACATGCTGTGCTAAGAGTCCCTCACAAAGTCAGTCAAGTCCCTGGCTCCAGTCCCTGTCACTGCCACTGACCTTGTGCAGACGTAGTCCTGCTGTAATGTTTGCCCTAGGTGCTATTGGAGACAGCAAAGGGCAGCAGCCATGGCAGGCCTATCAGCCTTGCAGCACAGAGAGCAGAAAAATGAATCTTTAGAGCCAGCTGGAGAATGATGACTTCCATTACAGTTGTCACCAGCTCAAATGTGCTCCTTTAATCTCTTGCCTGGCCATGTCAGAGTAGGATGGAAGCTGATAATAAATGGGCCATCAAAGTTCTGTTCACACACTGAATCTATCCACATTCCAAGCTGTACAGATACAAGAGCTTTGTTTGACTATTTCAAATAGCTAAATAGAAAGCTATTAGATTCCATTGGATAAAAGGAAAATCTCTTTAACTTTATCTAGTTTGCTGATATTATAGTATGTGAGATTTTAAATTAAGTGATGGGTGTTTACAATTAAGGTGATGATTTTCTTTTTTAATTCTTTTTTTGGGTATTTCATTATTGGTTTCTGCATGCTAAGGGGGCATTGTAAAGCTTTTATTTAGAGCCATTGTACTCACAGCTGTTTAAGAAGAAAAGAAAAGGAATGGGCTCTTTAAATTAGTTGATGTTTTACTTACTGCGACTTAATGCTTTTACTTACTGAGACCAGCTTGATCCATTCTAAAAACTAAACAGTAATTCACATTTAAATATAATTTGAGATAAAAGCAAAATGTAATGTATAATTTGTAATTAGAAGGAATGTTTTGATAAAAGTTGAAGGGTTATTGATTTCACAGCCATTTAATGAGAGTATTACCCCTGGTGAATTACATGTGTATTGCAGGGATATGTTGAGATTCTCTAAAAGCAGTGGGCATGTACAGATCATTAACATGGTTGCTAGCTGGTACCTGGTAGCGACTGGCTTTGGCAAGTTCCTGATTGGCTGACTCTACATTGGAGGATGTTGTCTGGATGTAGTCTTCAATGCTGTCTGCAGGAAGAATGGAAAGAAAAAACAACATTTTTATTTAAGTCTTCTCTGAAGAATGAGCACTCCATAACAATGGGGATTAGTTGTTTTCAGAGAGCAAACTGTGTGATGCAGAAATAAAGAAAAGAAAGGACAGAAGAGCAATCAACTATGTTCTCTAAATTTAATCTTTCACTTCCAGAATTTCCTGATCATGAGAGTGGAGATCAAAATTACACTGGAGCTAATAATACGGTAAGGAAAATCACCCTAAAGTCTGTAAATTATTATTAAAGTATACCTAAAGTCAAAGTCTCTGAGGAAACAATTTTGGGTAGGCTGGGAGGATATATTTTAATATTTAAAAAGAAATATTCTCTTAAATAGAAAAGGCTGAATGAAAGAGAGAAAACATTTGTACAAACAACCCTTCTGATTTTAATTCCTAGACAAATAAATCTTATTACACTCAATACAGAGTATCTAAAATCATATTATTGTGATAAGTGTTGAAATTGTTACCCAAACAATAAACAAATGAATAAATGAATGTATTTCCTTGTGAGTCATTTATATGCATATTTCTTTTTCAAAACAAGAACAAAGTGATACAAACGTCCTCTCCATTGCCCCCAAACTACTCCAACTCCCCCCACACCCCACTGTCAGTAATACTCACTTCTCAGTTATCCATGCTAAAATGAAGTAAGACAGGAAAACAGAAGTATGGCGCTGTACAGAATTGATCGTATCAGCAGCAGAAGCAATTCAAGCCTCCATGAATCCTATTTCTTGCACCATGGATCCATTTGTTTCTGAACTTCATAACAATTCTGTTTTTTTTTTGTTTGCTTTGTTTTTAAACCTGGCTTCATTACAGTGTTATAGTCTCCCTTGAGACAGGTCTGAAGAATTGATTCTGACCATCCAGATTGTTCTTTCGGAAATGGATACACAGTTTTATTATTATCAGGTGCACTGTGTCCATTTGTACCCTTTACTCTAACAGATGTCCAGTTTCCATTCAATAACACTTCTGAAATGATCAGTAGAAAATATATTTTTTCTAAAGCTGATGCATTTTTTTGTCCGATTTTTTGTGGATGGAAACAAGATAAAGGGATTTTTTGTTTCTAATAATAATTAATGAGATTATTTCAAGGTCAGTATTATTATTATTACATCAATTAGAAGGCCTAACTAAAATTCCTTTTCTTTTTCATTGAGATTAATTTCCCAGAGAAAGAAAATGGTGTACTGTTATACTGTTCTGTTCTACAAAAATGGTGTTTCACTCACTACATGTTTAAGAAAAAGAAGGAAAACCTTGAAAAATATGAAAATGAATATAAGCTACAGGCACAGCAGGTGTAGCTATATTGAACTAATCTTTTTAAACAAAAAAGGATAGAACACGGCATACAGCAGTAAGAGCACCAATAGAAAATGGTGAGTGTAATATGGTGCTCTTAGAATTGTAATTTGAATCTGTACAGGTAGAGTTCAAGGTTTGAAATTTCAGGAAAGCAGACAAAGGAGGAATGAGAGAGAGCTTTAGTAGAATGAGATACTATACAGTGTATATAGTATATAGTGTATACAGTGTATGTATAGAATCAGTATAAAATGTTTGGATGGGAACAGTTTAAATAAATTGTGCTTGAAGCACAAAACAGATGTATCCTGAGACGAAGTAAATCAGAGGTTAGGGAGATTTGGCCCAAATGGTTTTACTTAATCAATTACAAAACCTATAAGGAGAAATAAAACACTTTGCAGAACTCAAAATAAAGAACAGACATTTAGTTTAAAACATATGTATGATAACTTGCAAAAAGACAGGCAAAAAGGATATTAGAAGAGGGAAATAGATATATAGCAATGAAGGCCATAATAAGTATTAAATGATACATTTTTCAGTATTACAACCACAAAAGAATCAAGGCTGAAATAAAATATGTCCTGGTTAAATGTGGGAAACTTCAAGAGGTTGAAAGGGAAATGGCTTATGTATTAAATAAATAATTCCTTAGGGTGTTTTACCAAGGAAGAACTTGAAAACATGCCTCAGGCTGAGGAAGGACAAAGTACTATATTAAATAGTATTAACATAGAAAAAGCAGCTGTGTTATGCACTAGAAGCACTTAAAAGAGCAAGAAAACAAATCTCTTGGGCCTGTTCTAATAATTGTGCTGAAGGAAGCAAGAGATACTGTATTATTCACAGGCCATTAACAAAAGTCGTCCAACAGCGTTCAAGACAGGGGTAATATCCATTGACTGGAAAATTGCTAAAGTGGTGCCTATCCATAAAAAGGGTGACAAAACTGAACCAAGTAGTTCTAGACTAATATTTCATTTTTCTATTACTGTGCATACATTATATAAATACAGAAATAAAAGCCAGAAATAAAACAGAGCATCATCTATATACTGTAGGAACAGAATCCTAGAGAATAATCAGTATGATTTTAGAAAAGGTAGATTTTGCTAACTTGCTATATTTCTTTGAAAAAGTGACAACAGTAATGCACAGACGAAGAGCTTTCAATACACTGTGTGTGTTCATTACTGTTGAGTAATGAACTCAACAACTATGGACATACAGTAGTAATTAACCAAAAATAATGAACAGAACGTATAGAAATAAAAGATTAATGCTCAAATTAAAGTGAGAAAACTAGTGAAGCAGCAAAGGGATCTGTATTAGGACCACTGCTCTTTCAAATTCATATAAATGATCTATATTCTGGTATACTAAGTAAACTATAGAAGCCTTTTGATTATATGACACCAGGAGAATTAGCAAACACTGTAGAAGCAGCAAATTAAATTAAAAAAAACATTTAAATAGTAAGATAAGAATCTTACTCAGAAAGACAGACCTTAGAAATATATTAGTTTCCAACTATTGTTTGAGGAATTAAGCTTATTGAACCTTAAACTGACCTTTTGAATTTTCAGAATTTCAAGGTTTCAGAATTAATGTCACTTTCAGCAGGTTTATTGTTTTGAGGTGGACCCTAAAAAGTTTATACATCACTAAGAATGCCAATAATGTGAGATTGTGATACTTTTTACACACAGTCCTAATTGTGTACTGTACTGTACATGACTAATTATTAACCAATTAGTTATTTTAAAAAAGCTATGAGAAAAAACAATAAAGCAAGATTAAACAGAAATCTGTTGATACATTACTTGGAAATAATACACATAAGGTGACTATTACTGAAACTATGACAGAGGTGATCCAGGACCATGACTGGGAAACACTGTTATTGAAATTCTCGTTCCATTACTAACTAGGCTCAATCTTATTTTGTTTCTGACATCTGTTGTGATCAGGCTACAAGGTAGTATCCCTGTTGTCTTTGTACAGTATACAATACATATATAATCTCATAATCACCAACACTGTAAGAGGTATCATCTATAGAAAGAACAGGAAAGAAATCATATTTATGCTGGAATGAAAATCAGTTGAACTGTATGACTGTCTGTAAGTAAAAACCTGATGTCAATGAGTGAGGACTGGATCTGTTTTTTCTTGTGTGAAATACAAAGTCAGAATAGTTAAAAAAGAGCTAGAGTTCTCCCAAGAAAGTGACAAATGTCAAAATATTGCACAAATGTTGGGGAGTTCAAATTAAAATCAAGGACATTTAAAAAACGTTATTCATATACAGTATATACTGTATGTTATACACAAATATTTCTTATGTGGCCAGCAGCCATATCACCCTGCAACTCACAACTGTCAACCCACTGAAGCTAAGCAGGTATAAGCCTGGTCAGAACCTGGATGGGAGAGCTCCTGGGAAGCTACAGTATGGTTGCTGCTGGAAGTGGGGTCAGCAGGGGGTGCTCACCCTACAGTCTATGTGGGTTCCAATGTCCCAGTATAGTGGACACTATACTGTAAAAAGGCACCCTCCTTTGGATGAGATTTAAAACTGTGGTCCTGACTCTCTGTGGTCATTACAAATCCCAGGGTGTTCCTTGAAAAGAGTAGGGGTGTTACCCCAGAGTCCTGGCCAAATTTCCCATTTGCCCTTACCAGTCATTGCTTCTATACAGTGCCCTCCAGAATTATTGGCACCCTTGGCAAAGCTGAGCAAAAAAGGCTATGAAAAAATGTCTTTGTTGTTCACCAGCTTGATCTTGTACTGAAAATATAAGAGAAATCTAACCTTTCAGTGAGGTAAAATTATTCAAAGAAAAAATAAATCCTTATAAAAAATAAACTCTCAAAAACACCTGTCACAATTATTGGCACCCCTAGAAATTCCTATGAACAAAATCTAATTGACATACATTCCCATTCATATTTTACCTTTTTTAAGCACACTTGAGTCTTTGGGAACTCTTACAGTAAGTGGTCATCCATGACTTCCTGTTTCACTGGGGTATAAATATGAGGTGACATGCAGGCCAAACACCCTTAGTCATCCATCAACACGGGGAAGATCAGAGAATACAAAAATTAAAGGAGAAAAAAGGTTGTTCATAAATTAGGCAATGGCTATAAAAAAATAGCTTCACACCTGAAAATACCCATCTCCACTATTACTAGTACAGCAGAGGTATCTAGTCTGCAATTCTGCTGGTCAAAATATCTATATTTTAAGGATTTTTTAACTGTGCTGTCACATATTTAGTCAAAGAATAAAGAAGAACTCCTTAACTCTGTGTTCACTCTTTGCTTATACTGTACATTAACTGATATTTTTTTAATGTGAATACAAGGTTAAGTAGACTGCATATCACCTCAAAAAATCTATAATTTGCAGAATCCTTGCCGTTACACAAGACATAACAGATACATCCATTTTCTAGCCACAACATCCAATTCAGGGTCATGGGGGAGCCAGAGTCTATCACGTCAAGCAACTATGCAAGGCAGGGTGTGTCCTGGACAGGATGCCAGTCAATTGCAGGTCACAAACACAGACACGCATACAATCTCACTAGCGCCAGTTTTCCCTGAAGCCAATTAACCTGCCAGTATGTTTATGGGCTGTGGGTAGCACATATAAACTCCATATAGATAACACCCCAGATCCAGAATTGAACCCAGGACCCCATTGCTGTAAGGCAACAATGTTAATCACTGTCCCAATTTGCAGTCCATTAACAGATACCGTAGAGGCAAAGTTGAAAGTTCACACTGTCATACTGTATGTCTTAGGTTTACAGCTAAAGATACCATTATGAAGGTATTATGCAGATTCAATAAGACACTATTAAAATATTTACTGCTCAAATTTACTGAAAAGTATATTTTACATAAATCTTTCCAATTTTGTTTAACTCTTGCTTGAATTGTTTATCATGATTTCCATCTTTCTCTTCTCTCAGATGGAAAGTGACATGTGACTTACAGTGCCTTGCGAAAGTATTCGGCCCCCTTGAACTTTTCAACCTTTTGCCACATTTCAGGCTTCAAACATAAAGATATAATTTTTTTATTTTATGTGAAGAATCACCAACAAGTGGGACACAATTGTGAAGTGGAACGAAATCTATTGGATTTTTGAAACTTTTTTAACTAATAAAAAAATGAAAAGTGGGGCGTGCAAAATTATTCGGCCCCCTTGCGTTAATACTTTGTAGAGCCACCTTTTGCTGCGATTACAGCTGCAAGTCGCTTGGGGTATGTCTCTATCAGTTTTGCACATCGAGAGACTGAAATTCTTGCCCATTCTTCCTTGCAAAACAGCTCGACCTCAGTGAGGTTGGATGGAGAGCATTTGTGAACAGCAGTTTTCAGCTCTTTCCACAGATTCTCGATTGGATTCAGGTCTGGACTTTGACTTGGCCATTCAAACACCTGGATACGTTTATTTGTGAACCATTCCTTTGTAGATTTTGCTGTATGTTTGGGATCATTGTCTTGTTGGAAGATAAATCTCCGTCCCAGTTTCAGGTCTTTTGCAGACTCCAACAGGTTTTCATCCAGAATGGTCCTGTATTTGACTGCATCCATCTTCCCCTCAATTTTAACCATCTTCCCTGTCCCTGCTGAAGAAAAGCAGGCCCAAACCATGATGCTGCCACCACCATGTTTGACAGTGGGGATGGTGTGTTGAGGGTGATGAGCTGTGTTGCTTTTACGCCAAACATATCGTTTTGCATTGTGGCCAAAAAGTTCGATTTTGGTTTCATCTGACCAGAGCACCTTCTTCCACATGTTTGGGGTGTCTCCCAGGTGGCTTGTGGCAAACTTTAGACGAGACTTTTTATGGATATCTTTGAGAAATGGCTTTCTTCTTGCCACTCTTCCATAAAGGCCAGATTTGTGCAGTGTAAGACTGATTGTTGTCCTATGGACAGACTCTCCCACCTCAGCTGTAGTTCTCTGCAGTTCATCCAGAGTGATCATGGGCCTCTTGGCTGCATCTCTGATCAGTCTTCTCCTTGTCTGAGCTGAAAGTTTAGAGGGACGGCCAGGTCTTGGGAGATTTGCAGTGGTCTGATACTCCTTCCATTTCAAGATGATCGCTTGCACAGTGCTCCTTGGGATGTTTGAAGCTTGGGAAATCTTTTTGTATCCAAATCCGGCTTTAAACTTCTCCACAACAGTATTACGGACCTGCCTGGTGTGTTCCTTGGTCTTCATGATGCTCTCTGCGCTTTCAACAGAACCTTGAGACTATCACAGAGCAGGTGCATTTATACAGAGACTTGATTACACACAGGTGGATTCTATTTATCACCATCAGTCATTTAGGACAACATTGGATCATTCAGAGATCCTCGCTGAACTTCTGGAGTGAGTTTGCTGCACTGAAAGTAAAGGGGCCGAATAATTTTGCACGCCCCACTTTTCATTTTTTTATTAGTTAAAAAAGTTTCAAAAATCCAATAGATTTCGTTCCACTTCACAATTGTGTCCCACTTGTTGGTGATTCTTCACATAAAATAAAAAATTTATATCTTTATGTTTGAAGCCTGAAATGTGGCAAAAGGTTGAAAAGTTCAAGGGGGCCGAATACTTTCGCAAGGCACTGTATAAATAGATCTCTGAACAAAGTGAAATAACTTTGGGCAGGATGATAAACACAGTCAACGGGAAATGTGAGAGTTGACTAAAGAGAAAGCACTGGAGAAAACACAATTTTAATTTATGAAAGCCCTATTTCATGGTGAACTGCCACATTGCCACAGTGCTTCCAGCATCATCCAGGGGCATTACCCTCAAGTCTCATACACCCTGGTTATCCCAAACTAGCTACACATAAGCCTCTCCTGGAGGTCAAAGTGCAACAGAGCAGTTCTGGGAACAATGGGTCTTGCTTCTGTGAGATATGGAAGGCACAGCAATCTAAAATATATCTGAATACAATGGATTCACTATTTATTTCTCAGCTATTTTTTCTAGACACTTTAATCATCTATATACTTATCTATCCATGCTTGCTGTCTGCAACGGTGCCTGTCAGGAGTGTGTTTGAAAATGGAGGAAGTGAGTGCAGCATTGAGTGATTTTTTTCCCTTTATTCTTTTTTCAACTTTCTTTTGTGTGATAATCGATCAGGTTTTAGCAACAATGACTTTCTCTAGCAGATCTGGAGATGAAGGCCCTGGAAAAGGGAATCCTAAGAAAACCCTGTTCTCTTTCTTGAGAATTTTACTTTGAGAAATAGCTGAAAGATTTTGGATACAATCATTTGGATTGGGATTCCTCATCTCTGATGCAGAATTCCTAACTGGGAAGTTTCACTGGGGATAGTAGAAGCATGGAAATGGTTTAAAGTCCAGTACAATGTTGCTTCTCTGGATCAATATGGACACTTAGAAGAGCCTTGTTTTTGCAATCAAGCCAATATCTATGTAGCATTAGATGGGCGAAAAGTATCACTCTCCCTAAAGATTCAAACAGTTTTATTAAGATTTTGATTTCTAGCAAAGTGTTTGAAATGGCCCATTTACTGCAATCAGACAGACTTGAATGGAGAGTTCCTGGCAAGTCAACTGGTAGGAAGGTTAATATGTTTTAAGTACTGTATTTTTCTTTCTAATGCAACAGTGTGGTGTATTTTCAGTGAAGGGGCTATAACCCTCACCTTGGTCAGAGCACCAAGGACTTGTACAATATATACTACATTTTAAGTTTTATTTTGTCCTAATTAAATTTTAATATTTATAAAAGTTAGAATGCATTTATCACTGAAGGTTTGTATCTTTTCCTTTTGTTTACAGTATATGTACTTATAGGCAGTTTGCTTCTTGTACGTTATTAAGCAAATAGTAACTTTAAACAGGAAATGTAAATAACAATGAAAATTGTGGAGAGAGAAGAAGAGAATGTCTTGTCTGTTTTGACAAAAAAAATGAAACTCCACAAGTTAGGTGCTAGTTCAGCTGCTGACAATACCTCTACCTTACTATACCTTTTATAGTTTCTTCATAGTCTCCTATCATCCTAGTGTTGTATGTGGTCTCTTTTTGTAGAAATCCCATTCAGAATGTTAGCTGGTTAGTCCAGCAGTGTCTGAAAACACTTTTCATACTATTGAATGGTCCTGAGATTTTAGAACACTTCTTTCAGACTGGCTGCACATACAGTACTTTATCATTCAGAATACTGTAGTTCAACTGCTGGTGACTCTGAACTGAGTGAGTCCCCAAAGAATAAACGCAAGTTTGTGTCTCTACTGGTATCCACAGCTCCAATCAGCTGCAACATTATTGCTCAATACTGTAGACATGATATGCATGTGTAATTAAGGGACATGCCAAAACCAATCTTTCCATAGAACATGGAACATGGAATTTTGCAATCCATTTCTTTTCATTTTTGATTAAAAATTATGCACAGAAGAGTTAAATAGTACACACATTATTTAGAGTTCTGTATGTTTTCTAACAAAAGAAATTGACCACACTTTATTTACTATGCCAATCAATCAACATTTTTTACTTATTTTCAAATCTGTGCATGAGTCACCTTTAATATTTAACATTAACAATTTAACAAATTGAAGCATGTCATCGTTTAACAAAAGCAAGACTGGAAAAGGAGGTATGTATTTCCCTATAACAGTAGATAAAGTCAAAGAGACTCACTCCCAGGTCAAATCCACATTTTTTCCAAAAATAAATGGGTGGGTAACCCTCACATGCACTTCCCACACCAAGAACCACATTATACTAGTCCTTTCCTTCTAACACAACACACTATTTCCAAGGCCAACAATGAAAACTTCCCCATTTTTCAGGTTCAACCAATCATCTCATACCACTGACTACCTTATCTGCACAACCTTCTTGTGCAGCCACAACCACCATCCACAACAGAAAACAAACCTCTGATATTAACTGCAAATACTATATATATATATGCTGTATATTACATAAAGTATATACAGTATATCCAGTAGAACAAAATTCTCATCCTAAAGTACTACAAAAACCAGAAACAATTGCAGCGACACAGAAATACAACAATTAAAACATATGATCTCTATCCTTCTTCCTATATCTGTAAGGCTTTTAGGAAAAGGCAAACTTATAACAGATATTTAGAGTCTCTATCTGTGTTTCCTTTCTCTTGTAAAGCTTAAAACATTTTCATTATTAAAAATGTTTGTTTCCTATATTTCAGCTACAGGGAACATTTTCTTTTCAGTGTGAATTTCTTCAAAACAGAAATACAGAGACCTACAGTGCAGTACTCTATGTGCAAATGAAGGCTTAAACGAACAAAGAACATGAGAGTTCCTCTATTTTCCTATGAATGATTTCAAAGTCTCTTGTTGATACATTACTAGGACATTTACATCAGTTTGATTTAATGCATGCTTGGGTACATTGATTCATGTAATTTTACAAATTATTTTTGCTTTCCTCATATCCTGGCACACTAATATTTGCCTTAATATTCACAGCGTTGCTTAGATATCTCAACCCAGCATCTACATGCACCAGCATGTGCAGTACAAAGTCAATAATGTACAGACAAATTCAGTGACGTTTTGATTTACTAGCTGTGGTACATCCTTAATAGAGGCACATTACCTGAAAGCATCACTGAATGATTTGCAATATAGTGCAATCTGAAGGAAATACTTTGGGCGCACAAGTCAAATTGGCAAAAAAAAAGCACACGTCAGAGCTTTGACAGTGCTAAGATTAAAGCAAATGATTTTATTAAAAATAAATGTTTAAAAAAGGAACAGGAGAGTAGGAATGTTTAAATTAAGGAAAATACATTTTTCATATACTGTATAACTAGCTTTTTAGATATTTAGAAGTTATAAAATTGACCTAGACTAACAGTGTTAGGCAATTGGCATAGTACTGTTAACTTAACACTATGGAATTCCTTACTTCTGAGGGAAACATCCCCCACAGCTTGTAATCAATGTCTCTAAAATATGCAGCTCATGCACTACCTACTGTAGTACAGTATACAGGTTATTTTGACGGAGGGGGTGCTTGTATGCTATAGCTCTGCAGAACTGGGTTTGGATGCTACCTAGATCTACTGTAGAGTCATGGCTTATCACATGCCCTATCACAGCACAGCCACAGAAATAAACATGCGCTCAGTCACGCCAGGGCCAATTTTCCCAGAAGCCAAATAACCAACTGTACCAGTATGCCTTTGGACAGTAGGAGGAAACTTGAGGACCGGGTAGAAACTTATGCGAAGAAGGTGAGAACATACAAATTCCAAGCAGATAGCACTCCAAGAACTGAACCGAGGTTCCCAGTCTTCCGAGGCAATGTTAACTACTGTGGCACCATGCCACCCAGCACAAATCTAGTGGTTTCTAATTTCAAACTTGTAGTGTCATCAGGGAGAGGCATGCTGCACCTCTAAGTAATTTTGACTTTTTTACATACAGATAAACGCCTCTGAATAATAGACCTGTTTAAAGGTTGAGCAGTGGGCTGATTTTTAAAATAATTGTTGTTGCCAAATTGATTACGTATGTAATAGAATAAGTTAAATTTTCCATAAAAAGAATGCTGAAAAAGTACTGAACTTTGGTTTGAATAAAATCAACCATTTTTCTGTTTTGTGTTTACTTGCAAAAATCTATCCGACTTTGGTTGATGTTTTGCAAAATAGTAGATTTTTTGCTGTATGGGATTAATGTTTTAGTTCTTCACCTCAAGCCAATGTCAGAAGTAAGTTCTAACATCTGGAATGCTCTAAGCTATTGGAAGTTACAAAGGTTTCTCTAAGATTCCCAGGACTTAGAACCAAGTCTTAAAACCGAGGTCAAGAGTCCAAGAGGCGGACACAGTTGAAGGTAGCTACAGTATTTTTGCTGTTGCAGGAAAATAAGGACAATAAATTATGGATATCAGTGAACCTCTTCACTTCATGTGTTTTGAATGATTCCATGTTGAGCACATAATGCATTTTCACCATTGTATACAGAGCTGTCATTTGTTTAGGTTTCATTTTTGCTTTGCTGTCCTCTTTATTCTCCCAGGAGTATGTGATGAGCTGCAAGACACATTGTAATTGGGCATACGGTAGCTTATGTGTTTTACATGACAATGTAGTAGAAAGCATCATAGCACACAATTGTCTATTTTAAAAGGTGTTAATTGTACTCTGTAAGCTTGCATTTGTGGGTATTTGTTGATTTGTATCTGAATTATATAAATAAAACAACTTCTAACAAATGGAAATACAGAAAAATATTTGTGCAAACAAAACAACATCGCTCGATTTTCTCCAATCATTTTCCTACTGGGTGTTATTGCATCCTTTTGCCAACTGATTTATATTCTGAACTACAATGTACAGTACAGCATGCATTCATTGATATGTTGTAAAACCTTTATGCTCACTGCCTTTAAAGCTGAATGGAAACGGCCTCTGTCTACACTTATCCTCTTCAGTTCTGAAAACACATCTATGGACTTGGTACTCAAAAGCAGCAGAATGCTAGAATTTTGCAAGGTTAGGGGACACACAATGTTGGCAGATGCTCTGTTAGAGAAGGATTAATGTGGCATAAAAACAATAACAAGGAGCTTGAGAACAAGATGAACCCCAGTTAATCTTGTGAATTTAAACAAAACGAAATCAACGCTATTTGGAAAAATTAGTCACCTTCATCTCTACAGAAAAAAAACTATTTAACACAATTTCAGAATGTACAAATCTTTTTTGTCTTAATGTGTCTATTATCTGAATTTGCCATCCAGTGAAATTAATTTCAGAAATGAAACATTTTGTGTCTTGTTTTTCTTTCATTCTCTACATGATGGCTTGCAATGAAAGAAGTCGTTTAAGACATGGCAAGTCAAAATTAGTGCAAACCTTTGCAAAACCCAATTAAACTAGAATTCAGTGCATTGCCATCAGATGCCTGGGTGGTTAAAATTGAGATGATCATGTTGACACTGTGCACTACTGGAAACCAAAAATAGAATAACTAAAAACACAATTGGGATAAAAAAAAACTATGCTACAATATATGGTATGTAAATTCTCACATCTTTATACTGCCTTAAGTGGATGAGTGTCATAATGTTTCCCATCAAGAGGCTGTTTGACTTAAATTTACAACAGAAACTACAAAGATACAGGATAAGAACACTGATCCTCTATTGTATAATAATGGACAGTACGTCACTGGCTTTTATTTGTGCTAGTTGTCTTTTACGAATATTTTCTAGGTATTGTATGAGGCAACGTTTTTTTCAGATTTTATCAAATCAATAAGGTGTACTTCCGTTTCTTGTTTCTTGAAACTGCAGGGGAGTGACACGCAAGCACCAAATGGCACTCATTCAAATTTGTCTTGTAGTTGTTTCTTTAAGTTCCTAAAACCCCGGCGGCCAGCAGAGATATAATAGGATATCATGCTGCTGTGAGACTGTTCACTCAGAGGGGATGGTAGGTCACATAATTCCTGTGAAAAACATTTCCTTCCTGCCTTGATATAAATGGTAAATCAAACTTTCATCTCTTTTTACGATATGTTGTCTTTCCATTTCACCCATGTGATGAGCTTATTAATATCTGGCTTTTGATACACATATATATAGGAATATGAATGGTGGCCTTTTTACTTGGTACTATTTCTGGCTGACAGTATTATTTATTTGGGCTCTGAGGAGCTAGAGTGCCAGTACTTGAAAGTGAAATGTTCTATGAAAGACATTATCCTTTACTTGTTAGGCTGTTCAAGTGCTTGGGTTTGTGTGAAGTAGAGGTTTGTGGCCCAGGTTTCATGGTGTAGGTTGAAAATGTTACATATTGTTGTGTGCTATTGAGATCCATTAGAGCCTCATGGAGCTTGTTTTTCACCTTGTTAAGCATTTCAATTCTTTATTTTTGTGTTGCTATTATTATTCTCATCATAATTTTGACATATGGAAGTTTGTTCAAAGGGATAAATGTGTTTAAATGCATCATGCCTTTTTCAGAGTTTTAGATTGCAAGTATTGTTCAATGTCTAGTTAAACCTTACAATATATTCTATCGTTTTATATAATTGCAAACATTTTCTTCATGTCAGCACATCTTGCCACCTGTGGGCCTTTTATTACACTTTTAATAAAATGTGTTTGATTTGCATCTAATATTCTTTGCAAGAGGTGATTTTCTCATTTTTTTACTATTATGTCCTGTAAAATTGTATATTGTGGCCACTGAACATGCACTAGTCATTTCATTGGGCGTGAGAGAGACAGTTTATTCTGTAAGGTTGAATTTTGCATTCCAAGGGAATAGAAAACGTCTTGTCTCATTCTGCAGGGATCTTTTCAGAACTCTCTTCTGGTAAAGCTTATATTAGTAATCTCTTCAGACATGCCCCAATCGTTCAGTCTATCGGTTAAATGAAAGGCCTGTTAGGGCCAAGGGTAATGCTTAGTGTTACATTAATATCAAAATGCAGGAATGTGTGTTATCCAACTCCTTCCCATTACATGGGAGGCTTTCTGAAATACATTGTATAAATTAAAACCAAATTAGTTTTAGTCATACTAATGAAAAAACCTACATGCCCATTGACACTCAGTTAACCAATTATACATTGCATTTAAGGTCATTTAATTATGCTAACTTTTGTACCACAGTTCTTATGTACAGTACATAATAACTAATGGACAGACCAGTCCCAGAAAATAAATATCACATTGCATGAGTGCTAAAAAAATAACTCACTTTTAGTGCCCCTTGAAACATGATTTCTTCTTATGAGCCTTTAAGTCTTTCTTTTATTCCATACTTAAGGGTAGTTCTTTCTTCATTAAGCCTGCTTATTGTTGTTCCCTCATCCTCTTGTCCTTTCCTCTTTCTTACTCTTTTTTTATTTCACTCCCTCCATACGTGCCTTGTTTTTAGCATTATGCACTTGGAAAGCTGGTTCTTATTGCCTTTTAACTGTGTCAATTGGCCTCTAAAGTAACAAGTCCAGGTGGCAATAGAAGATGGTTTGAAATTAAAAGGGGACATTACAATGATTTGTGCTTTAGTCATAAGGGGATTTAAAGGGCAAGTGCATAAGAAAGACCAGATTCATAATTATTACTTAATGAGCCTCACTCCCATTATCCGTCTTGTAAAGGAACACCTGGGATTAATTAAGGGGTAAGCAATGAGATAGGGTGTGTACTTTTCCATTTCCAGGAAAATAAAACACAAATTGAATAATTAAAATATTGTAGAACTTTAAACAGCAGTAAGGCAATTGTTGTATGCAGGTGTTTGTTAGCAATAAAACGTAATGCTTTAACTAACTACCAAGCAGGCTAGAGGGTCCAAATAGCCTCCTCTCTTTTCTAACTTGTTTTATGCTTTGTGCTGTACATTCAGCCAATGCATTGGATTGTAGTTTATTTAGAAAAATTAACCTGTAGAAAAAAAATAAATGTAACTGCAAAACAATTTTTGTGTGGTGCAGTAAAGAAGACAAAAATGAATAAGGTGTCTTAATTATGTTTTGGTAGCATATACTCTACTGAACACCATACATTGCACAGTAAACTCACTGAAAGATAAAACTCATACTGTGAGCTCTCTGTCTAAACCCATACCCTGTTTATGGAATTCAGGAATAATGAAGACAAATCACAAAGGAACAGTTTAATCTAAGCATTTAGACTTAACATCCATATCTTTGTAAGGTCGAAGAATACTTGAGGACATGGGAAGAACATACCAACTAGACCACACAGATAGTAGTCTAGCTAGACTCAAACCCAGGACCCTGGAACTGTGAGGCACAAGTGATACCATGCAACAGCACCACCCGGAAAGCAAAACATGAGGTTTAATTACAGCTTGTACACTGGTTTAATGTCCTTCATTATCACTTTTTTACTCTGTCATCTTGGATTCCTTTTGAATTAAGCAATTCACAGTAGTATAAAGAAATAGCAAACCTATTCACTCACATTTCACTGTCATTGTACTATTTCAATGTGAGACACAACGCTATAATCATAAAAAGACATTAAAGTCAACAGAGATCTAGACTTTTGAACTGTTCTTTAAACTCAGGTAATTTCCGTATCATGGAGATCATTGTAGACAAAAGTATTTTTTACAGCTATTTTAACTTGATTTTAACTTATTTTAAATTTCTAGCTACTTTAACTTGATTTTTATAATGCATATGCATGATACATTATTTTGGTCATTCTATCTTGTGTTTTGGTAAAGGTCT
Source organism: Lepisosteus oculatus (assembly GCF_040954835.1). Taxonomy (NCBI): domain Eukaryota; kingdom Metazoa; phylum Chordata; class Actinopteri; order Semionotiformes; family Lepisosteidae; genus Lepisosteus; species Lepisosteus oculatus. Next base: position 20,524,974 of record NC_090705.1, read on the forward strand.
AAATCAAGATTAAGTAGACTTGATAGTAAAACATAAATACAGTATGATGTTGCAAGCAGTTGTGAAATAAAGCATAAAATTAATGACTTGTTGTTACCAGCTCTCAATGAAAGTGATTGGATGTTCCTAAAAATGAATATCAAATAGATGAAGCATATGTCATGGTTTGAAAATTTTACAAATGACTGAGGCACAGAATTAATTAAATACTTGACCAATCACCCCAGACTACAAGTACATTTTGTCAGTGGCTTCCTAATTGTAGGTAATGAAAACCTGGAATCAAGTTTGGACCAAACTTTTAATTAAAATTGAAATTATATTTTATCAAAGAAATTAACTGACTTTTAAAAATTTGAAGAAGTCAATTGCACTCACATTGCAACACCCTTTTATGATTAGATTATGCAAGATATGATAGATTAGGTAGATATTTTAAGGCAGTAGACTTTTCTGAGACATACTGTATTACAAAAAGACATAGTCAGACTTACCAATACTGTCCCCCTGCTCATGTACCAGAGAGGCCAGGTCCTTCATTATCTGGTTGACATCCAGCATGTCTCTCTGTGGAGAAAAACAGTGCTTTGTTTCTTTACGTTTTATGTTGGCCTTCCCAATGAACACATCACTCAAATTAATTCCTTGATCCCACCTTTGTCCTGAGAACTAACAGTATTAGACCTATCAGCAGGTATAGGATGCTTTTTAATTGTTTTATAAAGCTTTCAAAAGTATTTAGTAAAATTACATCTGTCATATGTCATACTTATCTCAAAAGTCCACATCAAACAGTAAGTCTGCTAAAACCAGACTGACACTATTATCTTAAACTTGATGAACAAAACAATGTATAATTATGCAACTCTTGCAATTCATTTTACAGTTAACAAATGAATGTTAAGTTTTGAAACAGTATTCAGATTATATTTTAATATGCACATCTTAAATTAAAAGCCTCAATAGGGGAAGGAAAGCATTAGGTTATTAGGTTATTACCTAACCTGTAGGTAATACAAATGTACTGCATCAGGTCCGCTCCGACATTGTTCACTATGTAATGCTAGTGCATATGGAAATGGCAGCCTATAAAGACTGAAGTCAAATATAGGACACATGTGTACTGAACACTGTGATACACAAAAAGCCCACTGTCCATTAGTACCATTATGTGTGTATTGTGAGAGAAAGAATAGAGTTTTTCGATTGGTTTTCTTAAATATTACAGGTAAAAAATGGCAATCTGTTCCAAAATTTCTAACTAAGCTTCCACAGCTATACACAAGTTTAATCTCACATAAGTCTTTCATTATTAAGTTTATTCAAGACAGAAAGTAATTCATTAGAAATGGCTCTTTTCATAGTGTTAGGCTGCAATTGCTTTATCATTTTGGTATGTGCGTGCAGCAAATCTCATGTTCTATGTGTGTGGTGTCCTGTTCTTTTTTCTTGCTGTAAGTGGTATTGCTAAGGATTAATAATTCTCACTACAGGACTCTAATTATGAATTTACCTAAATAATTAACATTTGTTTTCCTCAAATTTACATTTCTCCAAAGTTCTAATGCAAAGTGCATTTGTAAATGTTAGAACATTGAAGTACATTTTATAAAAAATAAACCAGCCAATTATTTGTATAGAACTGGATTATAGGCACCCAATTAAAACAGGTGTATGTCCTAAGGGAAAAAGAAAACAAAAAGATTACATGCTTATTTCCACATCCTACAACCACAGGGTGGGATACCCATTGCTGTAATGTAATGCACACAATCTCAACAGTCCAGGAGATGGCATTAAACCCACATCCACTATTTTCTTTCTCATGTCAGAAAAATATATGTCAAAAATAAGGAAGAAACTATTGATCTGAAAGCTTGAAGGCACAGTTCTCCAGTGAACCTAAAGCTTTCAGTTCCAGTACATCTTTCTTAAGAGGATTCCATATTTAACACATGATGCTGAATGACTTGGATGACCCATGAGAGCTACAGTAGGCTGTCCTAGCAGTCTGCAAGCAAATACATACAATACAGTACCTTTCAATTCAAAGAATCCACCCCCACACAAGAGCGTTGCTCAGGCCATCATACTGATTTAGCTCAGTGGTGACACACTCCCTGTCCTGACTCTGAGGCACTGCAGTAAAAGAGACAACTAAAGCTGGGTTACCTTCCTAGCCATCCCTAGAGCAGGTTTGTTCAGCTCACATACTGAGCACAATTTTGACACTGGTCCTGTCAGAATTACTGTACAGAACACAAGCCTTCAGTGCAGTGTACTGCACTGCTTACCTCCATTTACCCCTCTAGAGTTAATCAAAATATAGTTCTGTGTAAGCACAAAAGGAAGGGGCAATCAAAGATAATAAACAGAAATTTTATCAGCTGTAACAAGGACGCCCCATGCGTGTACTGGAAAAAAAGAAAACTTGACCCTTTCTATGACCCTGTCTTGTAATACTATTTCATAGATTTACTTCAGTTAAAGGAACATGTTCATTTCTCCTGAGTTTTTTACAACTGAAACAAAATCCAATTGTGAGGTTGTCAACAGTTATTTTGTGTCTTGTCATGTTTTTTAAGGAAAGAGAATAATAAGCAAAGGTCAAAAACGTTTTTCTTTATCTGTAGTTTCAATTGTCATCTGAATCAACTTGAAAAATACAAAACAGTCCACATGACACACCAAGGCTCTTTAACGTCCGTAAGCAATAAAATAAATTGACATTTGTAAGATTCAATTAAGAATGAAAAACGAGCAAAATGCTATGCGTCAAGACGCTGTTGTCAGTGAGATTGTTAAAACAGCTGTTATTACTATTCTTCTGTTTAATAATAGATAAATTCCTGAAAAAGGAATATAAAGGGAATGAAACACAATAAGACTGCAGAGTGATCTGTTCTGATAAGACCTTTTTGTTAGTGTTGTCATTTGATGAAACCCCTGTGAGCTTGTGTGTATTATCAACAGCAGGGGACAGATTTTCTGTGAAGGGCTGACAGGACCAAAGAGGAAAGAAGGAGGTGATGGAGTGAATTGTGAGTTACTGCACTTCCCAGTCACCCTACATCACATGGATATACTGTACAGTATGGTGGTCAGAACAGGCAACATGCATACCATAACAACTATCACTGTACTGATGCACACAACTATAATTACAGTAGGTGCCATTTGTAGGGGAGTATACAGTATAATGGCACCCATCAGTTACATTGAAAAGGAAAGTCATATGCATTGCATTTTTATATATTATATCAAATATGTATAAAATCAGAATTTTTACCTGTTTTTCTTCCCAAATTTTGAATTCCTGTATTTACCTGTTTGATGATATTCTGAAAACTCAATCATGTTTCAATATAAAAAAAATCAGTTTTTATTGTATTTAATGAGCCTTTGAGGGGATGCATTTCTAAAGCTGTAACAATCTGGACCATACCCTGTGGGTGTCTCTGCTGTAAGGGTAATCTGTAGATCCAAAAGAAAGTGAAGTCATGATCCTACAGTATCTTTAATGGATAAATTTGAGATGGAGACTGAATTACTGGAGTGACTCCTTGTCTTTGGATTTGACAGATTAAATAAGTGTGCTATTTATTTTCATATACTGAAGTACACTTGAATAAGCTTGATAAAACTGACAACATTTTAATTTTGAAATATTGTAGAGTGTTTTTAATCCTTTAACCAAATAACCAAAATAAACAAATTCTCATTTACACTGATCTAGTACCTTTTGATCTGGCATTCAAAGCCCTAAAAACTATATCAATATACCATAGATTATCAAGTGATTTAATAGATTTCACTGTTTTAATGGTTTACTTTTCTTAAAGTAACAACAGTTTATAAAATGCAAGACACATTAGCTATTTTCCATGTTTTAGAATTTCAGTATAAGGCAATCTTTTAAGAATGGAAAGCAACCTAAACAGCACATACTGTAAGTGCAATGTACGTATAAATCTCTGTAAAATCATAATTCACAAATGTGCATGTCTTTCCAATGATTTTCTGTCAGTAAATGTAGTAAGTCTTTTAGAATACTGCTCTTCCATTTTTGTGATCTATTTCACTCAGATTTGTGAAGAGCTGTCATTGAAAAATGTATTTGTTTTTAAACATTAACTTTATATTTTAAAATGATTAATTTAGCAACTAATTAAATCTTACAGAATAGTAGTTCAGGTGGGTAGCTGCGTCAGCTGCAAAGGAATAAGTAATAGGTTTATTCCATGCTGAAAAAAAGAAGAAAGAAAAAACATTTCGGCCGTGGAGCCTTCTTCAGGTGTGACAATGCCTTGACAATGCCTTGCCTCTCTCACACCTGATGAAGGCTCTACGGCCGAAACATTTTGTTTTCTTTCTTCTTTTTTTCACCATGGAATAAATCTTACAGAATGCCTATGCTAGAACACCACTGTTGACAGGCTAAGATACTTTGTCAACCTTAAAATAGAATAACTCTATACTCTGTCTTACTTAGCAGATGTGAAGAAAGCCAACCATATTTTATCTTATTTAGAGGCAGCCTAACTTAAAACAGTTTCTCTTATTGCTTAGGCTACAGTACGTACACGTGGCCTTTCAATTCAATGTGTAGACTGTCAGTAATTGAATGCTCCTCTAGACAACTTCTCAGATCCTATTAACTATCGCCAGCCTTTAAATGAGTCCTTTCTGTGTACCCTGCTAATCCACAATGGATGCCTTCTGTTTGTGCAAAAAGAGCAGATACAGTGTAGCAGGCCTGACATGATCTGACACATTATGTTCATTGCAGCCTCCTCTAACACAATAAAATATCTGTGTATTAATACTACTTTGGGTAGAAAACAACACACAGAACAAGTGGCCTCATGAAACAATAGTCTTTGTGGCAGTATTCCATTGCCATAAAGCTAATCTCTGGTCCTCTGTTAAATAGTGTATAGTTACTTTTAATTTGAGGTACAGTAGGTGAATATAACTGTCAAAAGCAAAATAATAAATAAATCAAATGTGGGTAATTAATTTAGACAATTGCTTGTATGGAATAATAAGTGCTAGGTGTATCAATAGGCAGGATGCTGGTACAGCGGTATTCTGTACAGAGGTTCTGGTGAAAAAAGCAAAAAGTCATTAAACTAGCTGGACCAGTTGTGAATTGCACTTTAATTCTTGGAAAAATATCTTTACATACCAACACTGGTGTTTCTGTTAGGAGCAGCCATACAGTTATGGCTAAACTCTGACACTCCAGGGCTTTACCTATTATATTGTAGGAATTATGTAGATTTGTTTTAAAAGTAGAATTTTGTTATAGTGTTACTGTTCAGGACCCTGAAGTGTTATGACTAATGTATTGATGGACATTTTCGGTGCTAGCATTCATCATTGGCTGTATTGGTTGTGCAGTATGTGCAACAAGCCCACCAAGTGGTGGGTGAGGTATACTGTAGCTGGGGCCCTCCAAAGTGAAATTTGTCCTCCCAGAACGAAAGTTCATCCTCCATAGATTTTCCTCTTTCCATTATCTTTTCTCTTTTCACAGAATCCCGGATCACTGATCTCAAATCTTGCTGTAGCTTTTCTGTGCTCTTCAGCTCTTTAGGCTGAAACATTTTCACTGGATTTACCACACAAAAGTGTGCTCTTTGACATAAGGGACAATATTAGGTTACTCCTACCTTGGCCACCTCTAGGTGGGGTTTGTCAATTAAAGAGACCAGGTATGCTAGTCCTGTATAAATTCATGGGAAGGCAGAGGTAGAAAATCTATTGGTATAAATGCACAGCAATATCCCCCAGGACAGAGAATGATACATAACCCTCTTTTTCAGGAAACCAGACCTGCTCTATATCTTCTGTTAGACATTAAGACTTTTCTTTTTCTATATTTAGTGTAAGCTTTGTTTTGACTTGACCCATCGCAGTTCATCAAACTCATCTTGAAAACACTGTGCATGTCTTCTCATTAAAATATTATAACAATTAGTATGGAGATGTGACACAATAATTAAACTCTTAAATTCACAATGAATGATACATAATCCCATCTATATTCTGATTGAAACCTCTAAACGTTGGAAGTGAATGAATAAAATGTGTCCTAACTGTATTCAGAATGTCTGGATTAATGGACCAGATAATGTCCACCAGCCACAGACAAATTATTTTAATTTAATGCTGCACATTCCATAACAATAACAACAGTATGCTTGAGGGCTTTTATGGGAAGTATGGCATGGCTGAATTACCCAAACAGTGCTCCTGAGGACATCATCCATGACTTCATTGCATAGTAGTTCATTTGTTATTTTCTGCATAAAGCTGGCTTATCATTATCTCTGTGAGTAGCAGAAAAAAATGGATACCCTTTTCCAGATTGTGAAAAGTCATGCCCAGATCCTCATTCATATGGAGGAGACTATTTGAAACTTCTCGCAGCATGTTTTCATGCTGCAATCATACAATGGACTGAGAAAAAGTTTATATAGTCTAATTTACAGCATATTGTTACAATTGTAATCCCTGCTCTTTAGGGTGCTCCGGCTCTTTTACATTTTCGTTGATCATATGCACCTGCCTCCTATCCTGCCCCTCCTTATTTAAGGTAGGCGCTCTCGCTACTCCCAGCTCTGCATTGGAAGGTGGATGCCTGGAGGCCCGCCTACCACCAAGTTACCCTACGTCTGCGGCTTGAGGACATAGGACTCGTATTGGTGTCCTGACCCAGGGGAGTCCGGGGCTCAGAGCGCCTGGGCCCATTTCCCTATTTTTATTCCCTCTCCCTGCACCGGATCCCATTCCGGTTCTTAACTTTGTCTTGTTTTGTCCTGGATGGATCACCTGGCTCTGGACTCTTGCTATTTGCTCTGGATTTCCCTTTGGACTCCCTCAGATGTGTTTGCCTGGACCACGTCCCCCTGAGCACCAGTGCACAGTCGTCATGCCCCATTGTTCGTCTACAAGCCAAGTTCCTCGTCGTCTCCTCTCGGCGTATGTTTTACTCCCTTCTGGATTATACTGGCTGCATAGGGTCCTGATCAATGGATTGTGACATATATAGTCTAATGTTGCACTGAAAAAGTGATTGCTAACTGAGCAATATTATCAATTACAGTATTTACTGATTCTACAGTATACAGTATACTGTACATATCACTTTTTCTCAAATCCAGACCTCAGGGTGCATAAATCAGCAAGTTTCCTATAACTCTTTAAATTGCAAACATCTTAAGACTTCAGAGATGGGATCAATTGATCTAGTTAAACCTTAATTGGATCAGTTTAATGCTTCGCACCAGGTGCAGAGTTGATCACCACTTAAGGGGACTTACTGTAGGAACCCTATTAGATTCCTGTCGCTGAAGACCAGAGTTGAGCACCACTGATACATATAGTACTTGATTTAGATTTTATTATGATGAAGGTATACACCACAGCAAAATGTCCTCAGGAGAACTGCAAAGGGTAGTGGTTTTAGAAAATATAAATTGATAAGCAGGTAACAACTACATTCCTGGTTGCAATGCCTGCTACTGGTATAGTGTAGCCAACTGAATTCAGCCTTCAATCCAATACATTTCCACATTCACCTTCTCCAGCACTACAGCTGCTTAAACAGAAACAGAATGAACTGTAGTGTTTTCCCCAGGCACCTCAGAATCCTGTCATGAAAGCCATTGATCACATCTGGGAATTTATGATACGACCAAATAGCTTACATGGAGTACAGCAAAAGTACTCTCTAATTTTTGGCAAAATCTGGATGAAGCTTTGCATAATAATAAGCCCTTTCCATCAAAATCTTTTCTCACCTAAAGAAGGTGCTGCCATCTACTATTTTTAGGTGATAGCAGCATTTTAAACAATAGATTTGCTTTATTTCAGAATAGATGTCTGTGCAAGCAGATTAATATTACTACTGATTACTATGATATTATCTCAATATTGTTAAGAACTGGAATTGAGATAATCAGACAGCATTGAACACTGTGTTTTCAGGATCATTTACACAGTTAAAGAGTGTTTCACAAAGTAAAAATGTGTCAGAAGGGGGTTCTACTATATATATTTCTAGCGCCTTAAGAACAGGCAAGGGTGCAAGCTTTATCTAATAAACCAATAGCTCATTTAAAGAAACAGTCCAACAGGTCAATTGAAAATGTAAACTGTGCAATACAATTTAACTAGAAAGCTACAATACCAAACATTCCTCATTCATCATGCCAACAGTGTGGTTTTTTGGAATTGTTGATTTTAATATAAAATTTTACTAAGAGAGCTTCATATGGATGGCAGAATGGTTAATTTCACATATTAGGACATCAATAGGTGAAATATAATATGATTCTTTTTGGATAAATATATCTATGGTTCCTTGCTATATTATCCACATGCTCTGTAGTGAGGGTGTGAACACAAGTCATTTAAAATGAAATATCAGGACATTTCTTTCTTTTGAAACTCTTTTGTGTCTATGGTAGGGCACTGAATCTCTTTTCTGTGCATGGTAGTGCATTTATTATGATTCATTCGGTTCAATTTGCTCTACATTTATAGACTAAAGAAAATGTAAACTACTGAATCATAAAATAAATTATACAACAAAAAATATTGACTGACATTTCTTGATTTTATTCCTGTCAACCTGACTCTTCAAGTTCTTCAAGTAAAAAGACCACAAAAGTGGAAGACACACATTGTTAGTAGCATGTTGTATTCTACTGTAAATGTAAGCATTTCTTTAAGTTACAAAACCCATTGGTTTGAAACAGATCCTGTTAGTTTCCGATTCATGAAATAAGTCGCATTTTATATCCTATCAATGATATATGAGTAAATTTGCCAAGACAAATAGGTATGCATTCAATCAATTCCTTGCAATTCCTTTGACAAAATAATATCTCAGTCCATTGGTCTTGTCTTCGTAACACCCATTAAAGCTTGTCGTCAAAATATTTTAAAAAAACAGTAACAGAGTTTCATATTTGAAACATAGTGCGGAAAATGCTGGAGGGTTGTCTTTTTGAACCAATATTTATAGAAAATGTCAAGATTTCTGTTCTTCCATAATTTAAATACATTTGGACAGCTGCTCTGTTTATGTCTTAGTGGAATTGATTTCATTTGTGCGGGTGAAAAAATATGACTATACACTTAATGGTAAATCGGAGGTCAGATTACTTCAATACCAGATTTCAGTCTGCTCTATTTCTATGTTGTTACAAAAATAACTGGCATACAAAAAAGCCATCCCACAATGCAAAGCATCCTTCAAAATTATTTTCAGAACTGGACAATGTAACATTTGGATTTTTTTATTTGTGGATTTACTTGTTCTATAGGCTTTATTAATAAAGATCATAACCTATAACTGGAAATAAACTACAATGAAAAAAAAATCTCCTTAATGTTAGAGAGCAAATGAAGACATCTTAATAGCCCATTTACAGTTAATCATCCTCAAAATCTTCCCTAAATAGGTTTTCAATCAGATTGCTGAAGTAGCTAATTATTTTTGATTATTATGGTACATTTGCTGAGAAAAACACTGTCTTTCAGTATCTTTCACAGGGGACTGAATGTTTTGATTTCTCAAAATGAATCTTGGGATGATCTATAAATATGAAAATGGTCCATGTAAAGAAATCAATCAAATTGTTCCATTATTTTTTACCAAAATGTTCTGTTTTTTTTCAGCTTGACAGGTCTTATCATTGAACACTGGAGACCTGCAATGTCAGTCTTTCTATCAGTTACTATATTGGAGATACACCACTAATAGAGCTCAATCTGTTGAAAAAATAATATTAGGGTAACAGAACTTAATAGACAAGTAATAGGTTTATTCCATGCTGAAAAAAAGAAGAAAGAGAACACAACGTTTCGGCCGTGGAGTCTTCTTCAGGTGTCGAACTTAATAGACTATTGGAATGCTCATTATAATGAGATCATCTGAAATCAAGGAAAAATTCAACGTTTAGACAAGATGCTGACTTTGGCTCTTGGACTTTGTGTAACGAACAGTTCTTTCCGGACCCTATGTGGATGACACAATCCGAAGAAGTGGGGAAACACTAGGGAAACGTCATGCAGGAATACGGGGCTGAAAACAGGGGGGGGGGCGTGTCCAAAGTGCGCTGGTGCACGGGGAAGGTGTGGCCGAGGCAAACAATCCAAAAGAGTAATCCAAAGAGGGTATTCAAAAACACAAGAGGAAATCCATAGCCAGGTGATCCATCCCAAACACGGAATTAAAAACACGAACCGGGTCGGAACCTGGCGGACTAGGAACAGGAACAGAAGTTTAAATCTTAACGGGACCAGGCGCTTCCAGGTCTCAGACTCGCACGGTGCGGAAACCAGATGCAGAGCCCGGATGAGCGTCAGCGCCTGGCTTTTAAGGTGGGCTGGGAATAGGGATCAGGTGCACAGAATAAAGTCTAAAGTGAAAGGGCTGGAGCGCCCTTAAGGAAGGGGAACTATAACCGTGACACTTTGAAGATAGTGTATTATACTGCAAGTTAAAAAGTGTGGGTGGTGTAAGTAGGTCTAGTATGATGTGGAAGAGCACTTTGAGGCTAAAATATATTGTTTCCTTCTCAAGTCTAATCTTTGTTTGCTAAGAGATGCTACATGCTAAGTGAAGATCAGCAATATGTACTGCAGATTCCTTTAACAATCACATAGGCTTGTTTTTTAATTGTTTCAAAAGATTTAAAAAATCTGATTTGTATAGGAAATAATTAAATGAAAGGTGATATAAGAAAAAACAGCAGCAATAAGTTTACAACAGACTTCTAGACATCCTCTCTAGCAGATTAACATTTCACTCAGACAGAGCTTTTTATTAAAGAGTTCACCACTTTTCACAGGAGAAGAAAATGTTGTTCCTTAATTCCATAATCTGATAAACAGAGAACTGTGAAACCTTAACTTTTCTTTCGATTCTACTTTGCTTCTCTCTCCTGTATTCGACATAAACAATGCCCAGAGAAAAGGAGATACAGCCGACACATCACGTTCCTATTTCAGAAACAGCAGGAGTCCATTTGTAGCCCACTGTGGAAAAATGGGCTCAGTCACAGTTCTTATTGACAAATGGGGATCTCTAAACATATTGTATAGTTTGTTTCTTCTCTTTATAAGCATTAATTTAGGAAGATTGGCCATTTTACTGCTGGGCAGTGTAAACAACCCAAAGGGTCATTGTAAGTTAAAAACTGTGGTGTGGCGTAATTGTAGCCTAAAGACTCGATTAAATAGAATTTAGATTTATTACATAAAAATTAACTGTCAATAAAATTAGATTTCTCTCATCCTTGACTAGTTTATCCCTTGGAAAGATGCTACCTGTGTTGACAGCAGACAGTGTTTGTTACAGCATAACTAAATGGAAGATTCATGAGTATGAGTACTCAGTTAAAGTAGTACATATCTGAAACACATGTATTCACACTTATTTAATTCCTTTGGAATAGTTTTCCTTTATGCAATTTAATGTTATTTATGACATTTAGTGAGAAAAGGCTAAACAATGTTCCAGTTCTTATTTAAATTCAAGCTTCCAAACAATGAAATAGACCTGGCATGATTTAGTCTCTAAATATACTCCTATGGCTCTCAGTGCACATCTCCAGAACTGACAATGTGAGATGAGAACATTCCTGTTAAATAATTTCTGAGGTGTTTCACCATTAGTTCATTTTAACACATTACATTGGCTGGTAGCTAAACTGGTCATTTTATGTACTTCTTTTACCTCTACTCAGGGGGAATAGAAATTGGTCCTTAACTGGAATGGTGTCATTTTGTACCAAAAGGTCCTGTTTTTTGCTGAACCCTGAAGATAACTAATGAACATTTCAGAACACAGTTCATTTCACAGACTCTGACCACTAACTACAATGTCATTATCAATAAAAAATGACCACATGAAGATGTCTTGTTGAATGTCCACTGGAATCTCAACTCCATCTCCTTCCAAAGTTCCACAAAGTTGACACCCCCAATATGTCCAAATGTTTCCATCAGTAACTACTCAACAAATCAAATTTTTGCTTTCCTTGATCAATAAATTAGATCATTTGTAAATGATCTTCCTGTGCACATAATGGATACTAAACTCTTGGGTTTTCAATTTCAAACCTTTACATTTCTACAGTCTAGAATGTTTCATCTTCAATATGGAGGTCATATCTCTATACTAAATTTCTCTTCATAACAACTGTCTAACAGTAAAACACACATTGAAGAGCTGTGGAGTGCATCTTTATTTGCCAGGTAGTAAAAGTCTGCTTCTTTTCTTCCTATACTGGTTTTGTACCTATTGCTTTACAAGCAATGCATTAATGATTGTATTCATGCCACTATCAGCTCTAGCAATCAACTACAGAAATCTCTATATCACTTCAGTCACTGCCATCCATCTCTCCAATTCACTGTTAATGAATCTTCCATCACTCTTCCTTTTTAGGACATAAGTCTTGATTTACTACCTGGGACTGAAAACCCCTGTCTATTACAAACACTGTTTCACACAGTTACCTCCTTTACAGCTTAATCCATCCCAAGCATAATAAAAGTTTTTTTTTCTTTCTCACAGTTCCTCAGATTCAATAATTTGTTCTGCAATGAGACAGACTTCCAAAATGAAGCCCTTATTCACATAACACTGATATAAACCAATGTTTTTAAATCATAAGTACAGTGCATAAAAATACGATAAAATGTTTTATTGAGATATAAACAACCTGAGAATGTCAACACCATGAGCAATTTCTTCACTCAGATCTGCATTCTCATTGTCCTTACTTGCAACTATCTTATACATCCTTAAACATTGTCATTCCCCACAATGATGGTCTTACAGCCCTCAAGCACACACTGGACAAATACACTATGCTTGATCTACCTACCCACACTCTTGTACATCTTGCGTAATTGGTAGTCACAATGAATGCCTTCTTATTCAATAACAATTATATTAGGAGATCAGTGGATTTGCCATGGGCTCCAGGATGAGCCCAGCTATGCTTATATTTTTGTCAGCTGGGTAGAAGAATGCTTCTTCACTTCATACACTGCTTTGTACCAGACCTCTAGAGGCAATACATCAATGACTGTGTCGGTGCAGCCACATGCTCTAATGACCAGCTAGAGCATTTCCTGCATCACTTCACTAATTTCCACTTATCTCTCAAGTATACAGTTAACATATCTTCCACTACCATTCTGTTTCTGGACAAAAACCCTCCATGACTCTCTCCTTCTATTACAACCAGATTCACATAGTTATCTCCTGAATAGTTCCTTCCTCCCCACACATACTAAAAACTCTCCCTTTTTCACAGTACCTTAGGCTCCAAATACTTTGCAGTGATGACATGGACTTCCATAATTAAGCCCTCAAAATTGAATCTTTTTTCATTAACAGAGCATATCCTACCCATTTATTGACAGGGCCCTCTCCTGAGCCTCTTGGACTATCAACCCAATTAGGAATTCACAACTGCATTCCATTGTTGCTTCCCTAACACCCTAATACCTTTTCTATTCCCAGGACCATTAATGACAACTGCCCCATCTTACAGGATGATCCTTTCACTGGTACCCCCTTTTCTGATTGTCCCATCATCTCATATCTCCAACCACCTAATCTGCCTAACCTTCTTGTTCACAGCTCCCTTGACCACCCACAACAATGATCCATACCAGGTAGTTTCCCCTGCAATAGAACTCGCTGCATCACCTATCAATATATTTCCAATACCACACACATTCAATGCCCCTCTGGACATATCATTCAGATAAAATCATGTGTTTACAGAAACCTTATTTACTGCATCTCTAGCAGAAAATGCCCAGCTACTTACATGGGTGAGACAGGAAGGAGACTGGGAGGCCATTTCATGGAACATGTCAGGCCTTTGAGGGTCAAAGATCTCTCCAAACTCTTAGTGTCCCATTTCACCTCTTACGGCCACGATCATACCCATTGTCTACATCTTCACAAAGGGGTCTCAGAACTTCTATTGCAGAAAATTATCTTGAAACTAGTTAAAGGATCACACCTTCACCTTCTCTTCTCTTCTCCTTCTCTTAACAACAGACTCATTTCCTACTAATCCTCTCTATTTATTTGCAGGTTTTGACTTCACACCTCTCTTCCAGTTCTTTCTGAGTTCCTGAGTGACTCCTTCTCTACTGCTCCCCGCCCCCTCTCAACAACCCCATCTTTTGTTCTCCCAATCTTTATCAGATGCTGATTTCCCTGTCTCCCTCACACCTGAAGAAGGGTCCACTGTTGAAACATTGTGTCTCTTCTTTCCTTTTCAGCATGGAATAAACCTTTACCTGTTCCTTTGCAATTAATACTGTATGTGGTGAAGATGCTGAATCATGCCCATTCTTTTACTCTTCCATAGGACTGAACACACTACGATTTGCAATTTTAAATAAATACTATATTATCATTGATTGAATTTACTTTTTCCCTTGTTGTTATTATGACCGTAGAAGCTTGTGTCAACACACAATCTGAGCAGACAACTAACAGTTAGAGTGTAATGTTTCCTTCCAGGAAAGCCCAAATGACTTTAAGATAGCTGAAAATTATAAACTGAAAATCAAGATGCCTGGTTCTGCTATCATTTTTCCAAGTACAGTATATACTGTATAAACCAGGAGACCTTAGAGGTTTCTGCCTGTCCCCCAACCCCATCTTCCCATGACTGTGGAGAACAGCACACTGCTGCAGTTCTGAACCGCTAAGCAGATTGTCACACATGCCTACAGCTGAATAGAGATGACATTTTCAAGCACTGTAGAGAAATAGCTAAAGTGTTAGATGGCTCTGACTGAATAAACGGTTTATAATATAAAATATTTTCCTTCCAGTTGTAACTGAATGGCCGTTTGTTGATATACAAGCACGCAGCAGCCATAAATAAAGTTGGATCAGCAAGTAATAACATTGTTTTTGCCAGCATCCATTCACATACAGAGCTTTTAAAACCATCCTGCCTCGGAGAAATGGTTTCAGCTAAATTACTGAGGCATAATGAGGCCCATCAATTCACAGCCGGTTGAAAGGCTTTTTTATACCAGGATGTTTGAGCAGCTAAACCGCAGACACACTCAAGCATGCACAACAACAGACAGTCTCACAAATACTCTGTCTGTCTCACACACACTGACATCTCATAAAGATATCGGAAATGTCTACAGAGATAGATGTGAAATACACAATGAAAACATACTTTTACCCATGCTCAAAACAGTGAAAAATAGCATCCTCTTATATAGCTAAATGCAAGGCAATGAAAATTCATACAATTCAATTTTCTTCTGCTGACAATGCTTGAGGACACCAAACTCACCTACACAGCCATGAACCCATGTTCTCAAATAGCAGAGCAATATTATTGCTCTCACAGGTTACATAACCTTAATAGTTCCTGATCAATGGAGTCTGGTGTTCAACATCCCAGAGTAAACATTACTGAGAATGCATGAACCATCCCAAATTCTTTAATTAACCCACAAAATATTTCAAACAGTATTTTTTTATCAGCAAATTATTAGCCTAGCTGCGGCTATACCAACTATTAATAGACATGACAAAGATTCTGATTATATTAGAGAAAAAATAAATCCCAAATAAGGCTCTGGGCAGAGACCAGCTGTTGGACAACAATTTAGACCTTTTTTTCAGAATTTCCATGTCAGGAAATTCAATTTCCATAACATGTCAGGTGACATTTGGACCATCCAGGGAAGATGTAACAGCTTACAAAACTTACAAAAAAGTCACAGATTAGTTGTGATTCTAAATTTCTGTAGAAAGCTACAGCACAGGAGAATGGATGAAAATCACTTCAACTAAAATGAAAAAAATATTGTTTGTGCTTTACTGTACCTGGCGAAGCTTTTACCATAAAAGCAAAAACTATATTTTTGCAATCCTTTTCAGGCAAAGAAGGAATTTTTGAGGCTCCTTCCTATTATTAAAATTCAGCCAGGAACACATAAATTATTTTGTGTATTGATGAAAATATCAATAATGGTTACAATACATATAGTACACATACTGCATGTAGTATAGAATATGCTTTAAGCTGTACAAATTTTAATTGCTAGAAAAAATGGTAATTATGTTGTGGTTGAAGGTTTTTTCTACAATTAAGAAATTGTAAGTAATCTCTGTGATAGCTGAGGAGCTTGATGGTTCCAGGGGACATTGGAGTTGAGTCACTGCTCCTCCAGATCGAGAAGAGCCAATCGAGGTGGCTCAGGCATTTGCTGAAGATGCCCCCCGGGCACCTCCCACTGGAGATGTACTGGGCACAGCCCACTGGGATGAAAACCCCAGGGCAGACCCAGGACACACTGGAGATATTACAGTATGTTTCTCAGTTTGCCTGGGAATGCCGGGAAGTACTGAGAGTCAGGAGGAGCTGCGGACTGTTGCTGGGGAAAGGGAATTCTGGCCTGCTCTGCTCAGACTGTTACCACAGCGAAACTCACACCAGGAGTAAGCGGTTAGAAAATGATGATGACTATCACGATGAGAAAATGCAATGATGGATAGTTACGGCACAAATGAATTCAAATGTTCAATCAAATTAACCCAGGACAACAATGCATCAAAAAGCACAATATTTTAACAAAATTGTTCCTGAAGATGATGAAATCACATTGAAGAGACATAACCAAAACATATACTGTCTACACAATCACAAACAAAAGCTCCACTCACCTGATTTCGGATTTCATTGTCAGCGTCACGGCGAACATCACCGGCAGAGAGGAAGTAGGTAAGGGAAAAAGCACACATTGCATTAATGGACATGTACAGGCACAAAACAACTGTATGTAGCACAAGTTTGCAAACAGGGCATTTAAACCATAAGCACAATTGTCTGTTTTTTTAGTGGCATGGGTGGGGCTCTAGTTTTAAGAGGTGTAGGTATGTGAATTATTAGTGGCCAACACTGTACTCTAGCTAATTAAATCTGCACACTGGAATGGAATGAAGACAAATATATAGTGTACAGTACAGTAAATGCACTACACATACCTGGCATAATGTAATGTGACTGTTTAGGTATTTCTAAAGCTGTATATTTTCTGTATCTTGTGCATAATCATATCTCTGTTATTTCACAATAAAGGTGGAAATAGCAGGTTTAGTTTTTGTCCATCTACAGTATACCTTGCAGTTTTTAGATTTTTTTCCCCAGCTATGTGCCCCCACTAATGGTACTGTATGATAAGATACTTCAGGAGCAGTTATTCTTGGGGCATACTTGGTACAATACTTCAATTGATACTGTAAGTGAAATATATTTTTCCTTTCTTATGAATTCAAATTCCACTGAGTCTTCTATCATATACAGTATCACCTTAACCTGACCAGTAAAATAGCTATCCCTGTTTGATTCCTGTGTTTACTTCAAAAACTGTTTATCACCCCACCCTTTTCCCAAATTTTAAAATGTTTTACGACTGTATTATTTAAACAGAAAATAAAATAAATTGCCTGTGTGCCTGCAATATTCCGTTAACACAGATCGGGGTTCAGAAGAAGGCTGATAGTGTTTCATAGATAACAGGGTTTAGTGCTGTAGATTCCCTAGGGAGAGAGCTGCACAGCTCCACAGAACTGTGATTCAGACCAGAGGAGAAGGGGGGGGTCAACATGGTTACTGCTGTCAGACACTGTTGAAAATTTTCCATTAAACCAATACACTAGTGGGTCTGGTTTGAACATAAAGACCCTATACGTAATGGCGGGATGGGGGTTAACCCGGGCTCAGCTGTTCAGGAGTCGTATAGAAAACTATGCCCTCAGGCAGCGGACATGGGGCGACCTGGTGCTAGGCAGGTCACAGGACATCTGAACATCAATGCTGAGCGAAGGGGAATGAAGGACCCGGAAATATATATCCCCAGACAGAGAGACACCAGAAGGACATCAAAGCACAGGAAACTAGGGACAGGACGTGACATTGATATCCAAACTGAACCATAACTAAACTGGTATTTTGTTATACTGTAATTTTGGTTAAAATTACTGAAAGGGAGAGAGTATTCTACTGGTGAAAAAGGTTTTCAAACTTTAAAAGTCCTTTTCACCTCTCCTCTACAAATCCACATTCTGTTTGGTAACTTTTGTAAGTTCCTTCTTTGTACTGAAACGGACTCTTCCCTTGTAAAATGTTGTCTCTGTAAACAAATATTGTACAATACTAATTCTAATAAATTTAAATGAGTTTCTTAGAGCACTTTTAAGTAATACCTTATTAGTTCATATCTATAATGAAATACAAATGCATAGACTGTTTGCTTTCTCTTGGAACTCTGGTTTTCTCCTGCAGTCCAAAGACATCCAGTCCACATTATAACAGGTGTCGCTGAATTGAATCCAGTGTGTGAGTGTATGTGATGAATGTACTGTAGTTCATTCCTGCTGGGATATGATCCTGACCTTATTGCCTATCAAACCACAAAAATGGCTCTATTTTCAAATCAATGTATAATAATAATAATAATAATAATAATAATAATAATAATAATAATAATAATAATAGTTAAAGTATATTATAAAGAGCTATGATCCAGAAACAGAACATTGTAGAATTCCACTTCTCAGCTTGCAGAGAATGGAAGGTCCTCTGGATTATTTTCCTGTGCATGTTTTACTCACTGATTAGGTTTATGCCATTTTAAAATAAGTGTTTGTTTAAAATTCAAATTTTAAATTTAAAAACGCTGAGCATGAACTTGTAAAGTTGTGGTAGTTGACAGGCCGTACCTCTATCTGTAGCAACGCCTCCTCCCTCAGCCTGAGGGCCTCCACATCCTCCTCGCTAATCTCCGACAGGATGGCTAGCCCCTCTCCCTCCCGGGCCTCTGGCGCACCGAACACAGGTTCCTCATCACACAGCTTTGCAAAGGGTGTCTGGGGACTCTGCACACCCACACACAGAAATAATTAAGGAAATAATTAAATCACTCAGAATAATTAACATAATGCAGTAAACCTGTCACCTTTCCTTGTCTAAAAGGTTTTGTGTCTGTGTGCTGTGTGGGCTCCTGCTTTGCAAGCCCAACGCCTGTCTGGAGGAACATGTGACCACAGTGCTCTTTGTAGAACTTGTAATCGCACGTTTTGTATCATTGCCGCAGCAAAACCTTGGAAGAAAGAATAAAAGAACTGAGTTTGAAGAGCTTCATCTTCATCCAGGTGAGTACAGTGCAATTTCTTCAATAGAAGCAAAAAGAAAACAAAAACTCCTTCGTGAAATGGCCCATATCCATTTTCATAACATTGCTAGATCTCATCCAGGATTAGTTCTACTTGATGTCTAAATGTAAACCACAGAATAGTTAATACTGAGCATTTCATGTTAATTCAAGTTGGATTACTTGATTACGGACTGATCAATGTTCTGCTGTTGGCCTAATTTTGCTTATTAGGTGATATTGTCAATGGTTTACATGTGAGGGGTGACAATTCTTTTTTGTGTCCTGTATTTGTAGTCCTCACAGGATTGCCCTCAGTAGTTGCTGTTAAGATGGGGGATTTGTGTTGTTCTTCTTGAGCAATATAATTATACTGAAATTGAAACAGAAGTTGTTTTAAACACAAGGACAAAAGAAAGGACACAAACAAAAAAGGTCTTTTGGTCCTTCTAACCCTTTTGATAGTTTCTTGAAAGAAATGGGGGCATCAGCTTCAGCAATGGCTGGGGAGCTTGTTCCATACTCCCACAACACTTTGTGTAAAAAAGTGCCTTCTGTTCTGTTTTAAAAGCACTTCCAAAAAGCCTTTGCATCACCGTACCAGCATTCTTGCCAAATACTGGACAACCAGGCCATGTGGCCTTGAAGGGTTTATTTTTTACATTCAGCAGAGATGTATTCAACATGTCTTAAATCTTTGCAGCTCTCCTAGGGAATAGAACTCCAGCACCTGAAGTTGGAGCTGCACTGTGGTCAGACAGCTGGATAGTTGAGGATTGTCTCAGGTCTTACCCTGTCTGCCCAGCCCTGCCTGATCCTGCTTCCCACCACACCGCCTACACTGAATTGCCTGCTTTCATCTTTGAAGTGTCTCTTGGTAGTGCAGCTGTGGCCCTGCTGCCCACTCCTAATAAAGGGGCTTGTTACTAATTAGACAGAGCTGTGGATTGTCTGATGTACTGCAGAGATAAGGGCAAGAGTGCAAGGTAGGAGGCAGCCCTTCTGTCTGCATTGACATTAAAAAAGAAAGTAACGAAAAGAATATATTAACTTCAAAATAAATTAAAACAATAACAGAAAAAAAGAAGATCCCACCCCTTCCCAGAAAAAAAAAATGTCCTGAACTATGAAGATTAAAGGTAAAATCTATTTGACACAAAGGTAGGAGGACTTTCAACAAACAAGATTACAGTTTCTAAAGCTAATTGACCCAAATAGTGGGCGTCTCTCTAGCATTAACATTGAGAACATTGCATTGATCCATTAACTAATCAAATTGCATATGTATTTATTGATAAATCCCCCACAACTATTGTTTTGTGATCATTATGTGAGACATAATTAAGCTTTGTATATATGCTAAGTTGCTGTGTTCTGAATTACCATTACAAAGGTTTTTTTTATTTCAGAATCCTTCTATTTCCACGGGGTTCGAAAGAAGAGTTCTTAATCATCTTCTTAACTACAGTACACTTAGAACTCAGGCAATTTTTCTCTTTGTATCTATCTATCAATCATTTTGTAATCTCTTTTTGTGTCACAGTGCTGGCAATACTATAAATATGCTGCATGAATACACATTTAATTTGCCACTAGAAACCTAGGAAAATCTTTAAGCTCTGAACTGGGACAGTCACGGGATATATGCTCCAATGATCATTATAGTAGGTTTTCTCTTCTTGGTATGTACGTGCCCTTTTAAATTGAAATCTTGCAATAACAAGTGGAAAACTGTCTCAAATATATGGATTGTCCAACATACAGTACAAATGTTAACTTTTGCCCCCTACCGACAGCGTCACATTTTAGTCATTTGCAATGAATCTATACATACTCTTTCTCAATTGTTTTTTAAACAAACTATATTGATCAAACTAAACACTGTTACAATTGAAGGAAATTGTCAGCAAAATCTACAAACTAAATATACAATATGAAATTTCCTGATACATGAGTTTTCCATCCAAAGTCAGTACTTACTGAACGAGCCTTTGACAGCATTTACTGTATTGTAAATGTATTTTTTTAATTGATCTACTAGCTTTGCATAATAGAATGGTTTAATTTTGGCAAATTCTTCTTGTCAATATTGCTCCACGTTTGTTGGGGATTGCTGATAGACTGCAGTCTTACCATAAATGTTTTTTGTCAGGACACTGGCTGGGCCACTCAGTCTTCTTGTCATTTCACTCCTGTGTGGCTTTGGCATTGTGCTCAAGATCATTGTCCTACCAAATTTAAAGTGAGTTTTAGATGTTTAGCTGAAACAAGCGAGTTTTCCTCTGGGATTTTTCTCATTCCTGACAAACTTTCCAGTTATTTTCAGTGTGAAACATCCCCATTACATGGTATTTCTACCAGCATGCCTGACAGCTGGAGTGGTGCCAGATTTGATGCTTTGCATTTAGACCAAAAAAAACAAAGTTTTTTCTACATTTATTGTATTGTTTACATACTTTGTCACACTTTCCTTTTCCTGTTTTATTTTTTCTTACTCACCTATACAGGCCAGGCTTATATAACATCCTTTTTTTCAGAAACAGAACTTTGCAGACCTTCACAAATCACTGTTGACGTCGCGGTGGCATCTTCAACCAGTTTTCTGCTTGCTAAGAGGTTTAGGTTTAAATAGAAGAATCCATTCATCCAGAAGTAGTGTCTGGGTGAATTATGATCAGCAAGTCTGAAGCAAGTTGAAGTCTGATCTGTCCTTTTCTGCTAGTTTATCCCTGACTTGTTTTGAAAGTTTCTTGGGCTGCGTGTTTGTTTTCTTGTATCTATACAGTAGGTTATGGCAAAGTTGTGAAGTTGTCTGACTAACAATCCTAGTGAAGTCGATGATGAGGAACATGTAAAGAAAGAGAGGATTGCCTTGATTCTGTTTCAATTTTTAAAAAATCATCATACCCATTAGTCAACAAAGAACCTATGACTGGTATTTTACCAGATTATTCCATATAGTAATCTATACTATACTGTAGATATTTAGTGGCAGCTTTGAATGAGAGTTTGGTTTGGATCAGACTGTGATACAGGTTTGTCTGAAAATACAAGATATAAAGATAACTTTATTGGTCTGTTGTTTAGCCTTTAGGCTATGTTGTGAATATCCATTACCTGGTCTCCTTGATTGATCAACAAATAGTAACAAAGGAGTTGTATCTCATTTCCTTTGTATACCTTGAGTAAATACCTGTCCTATACTTCAGGTATGAAACTTACAGTATTAGATTTATCTATGAACTCTTGTCTTCATAGGGAATAACAGTTTAAAACTCCCTTTGTCAGTTTCACTGAAGCAGAGAGCTACTACTTGCAGAAATATCTAAGTCAACCTGCCGTGACAGGATAGCACAATAGTCATGCTGCCTAGCTGCCTCACACAATACTACAGAGGCCCTGGAAGTTCTCTGGGGGATACTGCTCCTGCTTCCGAAAGATGATCTCATTTTAAGAACCATCAATTCCTCTGGCAGATCACAAAGAACAGCTTACTGTCAGCAGACAGCAAGCCTGCCCAGCACACAACCACTACTGCTATCCTGTCAGGTAGCAGACAGTAAGCGCAGGCTCCCCGTCACCCACTGCCTCACTGTCCTTCATTGTGTCTTTCTCTGTTACAACCTTACTCTCTCCTACCACTTCATCTACTCACACTGTCACATTTGCCGGCTTGCATTCTCAACATGACCCTCCCTCACACTCCCCCTACTGTCTTGTACTGGAATGGTACTGAAGGGAAAAAAAGCATACTTTGTACAGACCGATCATATGAAAATAAACCTAATTGCAATGATAGTAAAAAAGACAGAACAGAGTTTTTGTTACAGTTTTTTTTAACAATTTGTTTCATCCAATCAACCACTCAAATCCTAGCTCTGGAAATCTGCTTTTGTTTTGCTTCTTCGGAATCATGGGGGACAAGGTAGAACCTGCTATAGACCTGCAGTATATCTATTTTATATGACCTTTATAAGATCATAGAAAAAGTTATTAACTTAACAAGCTGTTAAGTTATTTTTTATTGAGCGATTATATTTTATCTGGTACTGTATGTATAGTCATTTGCTTTTCGGACTGGCATGAATGTATCAGAGAAGTCTTAAAATGTCGCAATTATATAATAATGACTCTTGACAAAACTCACATTTACTGTATATAGCTATCTTAATATATTTATCTAAGGCTTTTTACCTTTTGATTTCTAAAAGGCTACATTATATGGGTCTAAACATAAACTCCCTCATATGGTTCCAGAATTACTTATTAAACTGTATACAATGCATAAAATCTGACAGATTTGTTTCATTGACACTTCCAGTTATTAAGAGAGACCCTCAAAGTTCTATACTGGGCCCTCTGCTTTTCTCCCTCTATGTAAGTATTGCTCAGGCAATAGGCAACTCTCATACCTACAGTATCTCAGTATATACTGACTTCTATACTATCTACAGTATAGAATTTTATAAACCCACTTCATCATCAGTAATGACTGATTTGAAGCTTAGTTTGACAAAATTCAGCAGGCTTTTAGTGAGTTACATCCTTTGGTAAACAAATCAAACTAAATTTATGCTGTTCCTTGAAAAATAGAACTGTTCCCTTAGTAATGATCACAATTTGTTTCACTTTAAGTAAGATAAAGTAGGAGCATGCCATGGCTTATAATGCATTACTAGTGTTTTAGCTGCCAAAACACTTATGAATAAATTGCAAGGTAAGGTCAAATCTAGACTTGGTTTCCTTTTTGACATCAAACATTGTTTTTATCTAAGTTTACACAAGTTCAAATGTTTAGACACACCCTCTTGGACTGTAGTGATGTTGTTTTCCATACTAAAAAACACCTCGTTATGTTCAGAATCTGTTGAATTTTATTTATTGTGTACCATCTTACAGGTTATGCTGTAGTTCTTGCAGTTGTTTTTTATGTATCCTGTCTAGAATAATGTTTCCTGTAAAATTCATATTGTTCAATAAAAACAAAATTAAAGTCCCTGAAAAGATCTCTTCCGGTGTTTCTCCAAGGGAAAACAAATGTGCAAGTGTACTAACCTGGATAACCTTGTTGACAATGACTTTTAGAGTTCTGTGAACCAAAAAAATACCTTCCAAGTTAAACCACTGCATCAGGTGCTTATATCAGTGCCAAACAGGAAATTAGAGAGACACCATGAGGTTTTGAGAATGCTGCAATTGTCATAAACAGAGGCTAAAGGCCTCAGCCACCTGTCCCTTGTCCTTTACTATAATTGTAATTTTAGCCCAGATCATTTCCCAGTGATGCACAGATAACTGAGGCTCCCACATGTAGTATACAAACTGATTGCACCTAATTTAAAACTACACTTATTCACTGAATTTTCTAAACTTAGTTTTTTTTAGTTTTTTGTGGCACCCATCCAGTCAGGTCCCTCTGGGCACTAAAACAAACAGGACAACAAGATGGTTGGTTTGTCTGCTTGATAAGCTGTTAATTCACAGTTGTTGACGCATGTCTAGAAGTTGTGAAAGTTTTGCCCCATGTTCCTTTTAGTGTGGTGCAAGCTCGTCTCAAAAGATTGTGTTTAAAGGCTGTTGTATTTTTTTTTTCACTTTTTTTGCTGTGCAGACTTTTAGATGATGAATTCTTTCACTTAATAATTTATATCAATATATGCCACATTGATATGCTCTAACAAAGTTCCATTCACTTAATTTGACAATAGTCCTCCAAAGCAAAACTTCAATACCTTATCTGCATTTCTCTGTATATACAGAGCATTGCTGTGCATAGTACATGTACATATATCATTGTCCTGCATTTCTCTGTACATACAACTGCTGTAAAGAGTTTGTATATCGAACAGCAGTTTCCTTGCCCAACACTGCTTCCCTAATGAGTTTTATATACAAGCCTCAAAACTTGGGATTTGTTTTCTCTTACTCATATTCCTTGTGGGAGGGAAACTGATGGATTGTAATACTAATGGTTAAATCTTTCTTTTTCATTGTTACTGCTGAACTCTGAGCTTTGCTCTGTTATAGACTTGAATGGGGGTATAAGCTATTAAGTGAGCAACTCTCAATCCAGAGAAAAAGGTTTTCAGTTCTTGATGATGCTGAGCAAACTCTATCAAAGCTGTCCTGCAACCCCTTAGTTATCTGGCTAACTAACTAGTAATTAATTAGCCTGTTAACAAGGAGGTTTGTGGATTGCTAATATAACATTACAGCCACAACAGAGGCACAACTGGGAGCTGAACTGCAACACTTCATTCTTCAGTAATAAAGATACAATCATATTTAACTCTTGTTTCAATATCGTCACTGTGATAAATGTTCTAGTAGTTTTATGGTCTCTAATAGTGATATATAGTAAGGGGCTATTCCAAATTCAACAAGTAGAATTATTTTGTTGGAAAACATCAAGAGAAGATGATACCTTATAAATATGATCATCACCCACAGTAAAAATATATGGCTCACAAACAGTTCCAGTTATTGTACATTAGCATCTAGCAGTCACTATAAATTATAGGCATGAATATTAATTAGTTCACATGGCTGAAAAGCAGGACCATCTACATAGATTTATAATTCTATTTTATGTATATTAAGCCAAAGATATCAGCCATGAGGAATGGATGGTGAGGGAATACTTAATGTTGACTAATATCAAAAGCAGTCAGTGTCTTGCAAAGTATATTTTTCAGGTTTTTGGTGTATTTCAAGAACAGGTACAGTATTTGCCAGGAATTGCAGAAGAGAATATTAATTATCTCTCACTTTTTAACAACATTGAACCATAAGAGGAAGTTACACAGTTCTTGTGTTGAATCACTACCCTGCAAATAGTTTTCCAAGATATTTGCTCTTCTTCTGAAGAATGGGTTGAGTTGAGCTTCTGTGATAAAAAGTTATGCCCACAGGCTTTTCTTGTGTAAAACGATAACAACAAAATCACAATAACATGGCAGCAGACAGGTATTTAATCTTCTTCTGCACTACAGCCAGGAAATCTTCTGAAGTTTTACTTTTACAAATATAGTGTACATAGCATTTATCATTTTATAATGGTTTGCCTCAGTATGTTACAGCAATTACCTTGATTTTCATTGCCTTATCTGTTATTGATCATATTAAGTATTTTTGAGGTCAGTGTGATCTAACAAGGTAGTAAACTTTAGGTGTGTGTATGGGGGGGGGGTATTTCATGTACAATTATGACCATTCATTTACCAATAAAGACTCTTTGTCTCTGAAGAAGACAGATGATTGTCATTTGTTTCTGATTTTCTCCAGAATATGTTATCAGTCTGAATCTCAGATACAGTGATCTTTACTTTTTTCACATTTATGAGTGTTGTGCCCCAGGAAAAAGAAAAAAACTATATTCCATCCCTCTCCTGCCAAATGATTATTATTATGTAGCATTTTGACTTGTTTGAAGAATTTATGACCAACAGTTTCTATAGCTGCCTTTAGTTGTTACTTTCAAATATATGAAGACAAGTTAATATTTTATTTAGTTGTTTTTCCATGTTTCCTGAACCTTATGGATCATACAGTATATCATATTCATACAGGAATCTTAAGATTTGTTTGATTGGGCTGAGATCATTTTTGTAGCCGATTTTCATTGAAGTTCAGCTTGTGCCACGCAGTAAGTGACTATCATGGTGTATGAGAAAATGGTACAAATATACTGTAGCCTAGATCATGGTTTTTGCCCTCTCTTTGTGAGGACCCATTAGACAGTAGTTTCTGATCTCAGTCTGTTGTCCTGGTAACCAGAAAAGGAAAATAAACATAGATGAAATGATCAGATCATTGATCATTGCACAGGAATGATATCAAAAAGGCCGATAGAGAGACAGAAAATAACATTTAAATGGAAATTAAAATAAACAATAGATGTTTTTCACAAGACTACAACACTGAAAGAATGGAAAAAGGATGAAGTAAAGACACTCATAAATAAATGTGGGGTACTTTTAGATAAAGAAAAATAAGTACCAGATGTACAAAATATTTCACTCAGGTGATCACATAGGTGGAATTCAATACCATTACACTGAGGAAGGCAAAGGATATGTGATTTAAGCATCCACATTTTTCAAAGCCACTGACACTGGAGTAAATGCAAAGGACATTTTCAAAATCAACAGTGATACATGAACTGAAAGACACCAGTGGAAGATACTGGGTGGTGGATTTATAATGGAGAACATGAGGCAACTGCTTACACAAGAGATTGTCGGGTTCTGCTACATGCCTCCTAGCCATACTGTTGAGAATGATAACCTGTTGTTGTTTAAGAAACAGCTAGACGAGAACCGTACTGTACATCAGTCAGCTACTAGTACTCAAACAAACAAGATGGGCTAAAAGGCATTCTTTTACTTGCAAAATTTCATAGGATCCTGAACCTATTACTGCACTTCCCTAAATATCTATCCTATCTCTACTTTTTTGGCTAGATTTTTCCATTGCTATTCTACTTGCTGTTGTAGGGCTCAATGTTTAGCACTTACTTTCATTTTTGAGTGTGCCCCCATGTTGTAATGTATTTAGTATTTTAAAACAGAAGTCACTTTATTGTTATTGGAATTGTAAAACAGTATTTTGTTATATTGTACTTGCCTGGTTCTAAATCATTTTTAGCATATGTTTGCAATGGTGCATTACTCACTGGAATGCTCAGGTTTACAGTTTTATTTTTGTTTCCAATGTTACTTTCCCAGACCAAAGATTCATAGTACTGGTCCTGTGGAGCAGTGGCTAAGGATCTATGCCTGTGACTAGAAGGTTGGTGGTTCAAATCCTGTAGCTGGCAGAGGAATCCTACTCTGTTGGGCCCCTGAGCAAGGCCCTTAACCCCAACTGCTCCAGGGGTGCTGCACAATGGCTGACCCTGTGCTCTGACTCCAGGCTCTCTCCCTGTCAGTGTGTCTGTGTCTCATGGAGAGCAAGCTGGGGTATGTGAAAAGACAAATTCCTAATGCAAGAGATTGTATAGGGCTAATAGAGCAACATTATTATTACCCTATGTCTACTGGATTTTGCTCCAAGTGGGCCTTTAGTCACCAGAGCTACTAAGTGCCTGTAACTGATGTGTTAACTGGTATGAAGATTTTCTGCGGTGAGTCCTTGGTTTCAAAAGTGCCCTATTAAAAGTGCATTATTTTCAACTACTTCAGCACAAAGAATAGCAGAGGGCTCATACCAATTACAAATCTCTTTCAGCCAAAGTGTTGAGAGCAAATTACAAAAGGCCTCAAATAGAAAATGGAAAAAAATAGCCTGTGATTAAGAACAAGGATGAAGCAAAACCCAGAGAAATAGGTTTATACCAGTACCAGTATTATAACTAATGTCATCAAGTATAGAGCAACACTGGGATATTAATGATACTATTCTACATTTATTTATTTTGTTCCTTTGTAGTATACAAGTTAACAAACTATTTTGTACATATCGTAGTCCATTTTCTGATTAGTAGTTTTAAGAATTCATCACTTTGAGTAAATAAGGATTGTTTGAGACTCACTTGAGTGTTACCTTTAAGGGTCTTGCTATTCACAGTACAGGACACAGCAGAACTTTGGCAGGTTAAGCGCTTCAGCATGTGTGTAAGCATTTGGCAGGGATATATCAGTCCTCAAACAGTGCATGGCTGTGCACAATGAGCAGCAGCTATCAGCTCTATTTGTGTTAGAGTTCTGAGGCAGACAGTGCTTTGTGCCGAGAGGCAGAAGCCCAGCCGTCAGGCTGTTGCAGGGCTGCTATCCATGGTGCTGAACTGCACACTGCATCGTTTCAGCAGGAATAGTCGGCACAGGGGGAACAGCCAGGGATTTTATTGAATTAGCCCTAGATTAAAATGGTAATGTGCCGAAAGAGAAACTTTTTTTTATTTTCCTGTTCTGTGCAAATATTGCTGAGATGAGTAATTAAAAAAATAAAAGAGCTTCTAAGGAAACTATAGAGTACTGTAAGTATATATGCAATAAGAAGATGTGGTTCAATGTGAATGTGAATCAAACATTCAGTCATAAACTGTGTTAATGAGTCTTACTTCCATTGTGTGAGTGCAGCACATTGCTCTATACAGTATGACTTTATGTATTGGAAACTGTAGCAATAAGTTGGGAGCCTCTTTTAAAGAGGAGACCCCAATCCAAAAACATTTTCAATCTTTCTTTCAACATCCTCAATACAATGTATTTATTGAAACAAATTCCATCCATGTGGGTGTGCAATATTGAAAGGGCTTCAGTGTGTTTACAAGCCTATTAATGCTTGAAAATCAGGGTCTTTGTGTCTATCTGAGACTAAAAGGCTCTCCAGTTAATTGAACCACCAACTTCAAAGAGCCTTAGTGCACATACACTCACTTAAGGACTCATTGTCAGAACTCAGTAACTTGTTCTGAAAAGAAATCATTTTTATATAAGCATGGAACTGAACCAAGAAATGTATGCTATTAGCAAATTTCTGATGCAACTGAAAATGAAAGAACAACTTAACTATATCCACCATCCCAAAGCAGCTATTTCATTATAATAAGTAAAGCAATAATTTAAAAAAATGATAAAAGGAATGACCATCCAGTCCTGTTTCGGGATTACTTAGCAGCAACCATTATAAAAGCATTAAGAGTCCCTTGCTTGGGTAATTCAAGACCTTTGCATTCCAAACACCACTGGAATGTATTAACATTAAAATGGGTAACGTGACAAAAAATGTTAAAATGACAGATTATTATGAAAATCCCAAAAGAAACATGAATCACAAAAATGGATGTATAATTTCCTCTCAACTACTGTACCTTCTACTGTGTAAATAAGCATTGCTTACATTCTCTTGGATTCTGATCTTTTGAAAACTGTAGTCACATTTTCCCAAAGGCACCTTTGTTCCAAACTAAAGAAATTACATATTGTCCTTGGACGCTTATTCAATTTTAAGGGCACTGTAGTTGTTTTTAGTATATTTCAAATCAAAATTGAAATATTACATTTTTCAACTTTTGCACCATAGCAGCACATAATTTCAGTATGACCCCTGTTGATTTGAGTTCAAAGCTTGTTTTGCTGAGTGCCTGATACAGAATGCAGTTGTTCTGGCCAAATACTCACTTGTGTCCTTTCCTTTTGTGCTGGAGGAAGCAAGGCCCGGGATCTGTCTGCAATTTTCTGCAAAGAGAAAGGAAAGATAAGATCACTTTATTGGCCATATACAATTTCTTGCATTAGGAATTCGTCTTTTCATATACCCCAGCTTGCTCTCCATGAGACACACAGACAGGGAGAGAGAAGCTTAGGGTCAGAGCACAGGGCCAGCCATTTATACAGCCCCCTGGGGTTAAGGTCCTTGCTCAGGGGCCCAACAGAGTAGAATTCCTCTGCTAGCCACAGGATTTGAACTGGCAACATTCCAGCCACAGGCGCACATCTTTAGCCACAGTACCACTGCTCCGGGTGAGAAAGTGGGATATTGTAACTACTAAATTATATCATTCCAAAATTCCGCAACGCCAATCAGTTTAAATCTGAATGTGAATTATGTTTGGGTGGTCTTCGTGGACAGTTTCATGTACTGTATATGGAAATCACAGAGGCACTGCCTAGGGGATGATTCAAATAGAAGGTTTAAAATACAGTATATTAAACTTTCATTTGTCATTAAAACTTATGATGCAGAAAGAATCGCTGGAGTAAATTGTCAGTGAAAAAATAAAATAAAATTTGCTCTCTGTACACAAAATGCATAATAAAAAATGAGTAAAAAAACAAACAATAAAGGAAGCAACAGATTCCACAAAGCATACAGATGAAAATTTACAAAAACATATTAATCAAACACAAAAACTATCCAATAATAAACAGAAACAACTAGGATTCGCCTTATGTAAAGAAAGCTCATCAGTCAAGGCCAGGAAGAAATGGACAATATTGATAGGTGGGTTTTTATTTTGTACACAAGGTTTAAATGATTAAAAAAGCATTAGTTTCAGGACATTTGTTTCAGTCCTTCAGCTGTTCAGATAATTTAGCATCTTAATCATTTACACTTTGTGTACTACATAAAATCTTACTTTTCTCAGTCATTTATTATATACACTCATGTTTAATTTTCTCGAAATGGTGTTTATTTCACTGATGTTTGGGAGGATGTTGAATTCTAATGTTGTATAAAGTTTCCTGGGTGGCACAGTGGTGCAGTGATTGCCACTGCTGCAGCGCACGGGCCCTAGGTTGAATTCCTGGGGTGCTATCAAGGTGAAGTTTGCATGTTCGCCCTGTGTTCAAGTGGGTTACCTCCCAGTGCTCTGGTTTCCTGTCACAGTCCAAAGACATACTTTGTAGTTTAATTGGCTTCTGGTAACATTGGCCCTGGTGTGAGTACTATATGTGTGTGTCTGTGTGTGCCCTGTCCTGTCATGGTGTCCTGCATCCTGCCTTGTGCCCGTTGCTTGTCAATAAAATCTCCAGCTTCCCAGAGACCCTGCATTGGGTAAAGCAGTTAAAGATAGATAGATACTGTAGATGGATGGATGGAAATTCCCTGGTGGCACTCAATTCCGCTTGTATCTTTTTAGCACACCTCCCTCGACTCCAGCATCACTGTTATAGCACCCCTTTGAATTATTCAATTCATTTTTTTTATTATAATTTGACCAAAGTACTGAAAAACTAGACAGACTAAGAAGTAAGGAACTGTAATAAATAACTTGCATAAAGTTCAGTGGAACAAGAGGAAGACAGTAAAACATGCAAAACACATTGGCAACATTACCTTCTGTAGATCTCCATAACGCTGGACAGACTCAGAGAACTCACTCTTCAGACGGGTTAGTCTCAGCCTGTCCTGCTGTAGACAGACAGGAAATATTTATTAGGTCCATACAAAGTGCACTTTTACTGATACCTTACTCTAGATCTGCTCCTCTAAAGGGGGTCGGGTGCCATAATTAGTGTAATTTCTATTGCATCTACAGTTAAATCGGATAACTAGAAAACTGAGACTGCATGGTGAAGCCCATAATATGTAATGCTTTGTTGTAAAATGTTTTGGTGTATTTACTTTCCCTACTATTTATTTTATTGTTGTTACTGCACGTAACATTGAGACCACAGCCAGCTCTGGGAATAAAAAGGGAATAACAAAGCAATAGGAGAAACACAGGACCAAGAGGGGGAGAGACAACAGCAATACAAAAAATATTAAAAACTATTATAATTTGGGGAATTCAGACTTCAAAGATATGCAAATAAGTGTCACCAAATTGATAGGGGAATATTGAAAGGAGACCATTTCAATTTAACATAAGTCTTAAATTGCTGCAAGATTATTTTGTTTCTCCAAGATGAAACAATTATTGAAACAGGTGTTAACTGAGAGTTAGATTAATGACAGGGAGGTAGGTGACTAGAAGCACAATAACACCTTCACAAGGCACAAAACTGTTACAGTGCTGGGCACTGTGCCCCCTCAATTCCTGGCCAAGGATACCGGCATCTGCCCCCTCTGTGGCCCACAGCACTGCCAAACAAGCTGTTAACAGAAAGCCAGTTGCACTTATTCCACTGGCTCAGAACAGCTCAACCAAAACTTTCAAATATATATATTTTTTAAATGGTCAGTGAATGTACTTGATTTTTCAGGAGTGAAGTTCAACTGCTGAACTTTAACAGAAGACAGTACATATAACAGACAAAAAAAGTGGACAAATGCACAGACAGATCAGTGCATTTAGGTGTGCATTTAGTGAAAGGAGCATAGTATAACTTGATTGGCAAACTGTACCCGGGAGGAGCCACTGATGATGTCAGAGAGCTGTTTGATGAGGTGGCTGGTGCTAGTGATGACTTTGTTTGTCTGCTGCTGGATGGAGTGCCTGAAAAAGAGTCATTTGATCAGAGATTGAGACATTGACATACTGTCTGATAGCCTCTTACATAAACTCTCTGAGCAAGAGCTATACTGGGCAGTGAGACTGTGCTCTCTGAGTTAAACACACATACTGTATACAAACTGAAAAAATGAAAAAATAAGAGTATACCTACCTATATACTACAGTATACCCTCTGGCATACATTATGATTTATTGACAAACCAACAGAGAATTAATAAGAGGGGTACAATTAAATAAGAAAGGAAAATATGAAACAAAGAATCAATTTGTCACAAACAAGTGAAACACTGCATTTAAGACACAATCACAAACAGGTTAGCATCCAGACATTGACTGCAGGCTTGGAATGCCACTGAAATACAGAGGAAGCTACCAGCAAAACTCAGACCATTAATTAAATTTATTCAGTTTGTCTGTCCTTAATACAGAGAAGCATATAGATGAATAAAAATTATGAAGTATTTTTGTACCTGTGGTTTAATGAAAGCATATTTTGCTTTTAAAATATATTATTTTGTATTGGCACAGACTGCAGATATTTAGCTTTTGAACTATATTACAGTATCTTGTATTGGCATAGACTGCTTGGGAGGCACACATAACTCTGGGACAGATGTGATATCACATGTTTTTATTAGTTTCTCTCCTCTCAAGCACAGTGGTTTATATAAACATCAGACATCCATTTCTGTATTGCAGGGAGAGAGAAAGTGTACAATAGGTGTCTTTTTCCTAACAGCTAAAGACAAACAGCATCCTCCCATCCACTTTCTAACCACTTTATCCAGTTACAGGGTCACAGAATAGCTGTAGCTTATCCCGGCGAGCAAAGCAGAATACACCTTGGATGGAATGCCAGTCAATCACCAGGTTCTCACAGACATACTGTCATGTAAACACACACATGCCCTCACACCTGGGACAATTTTCTTAGAAGCCAATTAACCTACCAGTATGTTAGTATTGGTGGGAGAAATGGGAGCACCTGGCAAAATCCCATGCAAACAAACACACAGAACTGAACCTGTTGCTGTCAGCTAAATTAAAGTAAGATAAGGCAAAAACAATGGGAAGAACTGAAGTGATGTAGACATGAACTTCAAATCATATGGCTCTCAAAGCATATATGTAAAATCATATATCTCCAAAGAAGTGTGTTTACTCATGACATTAATTAAAAATGAAGAAAGGTTCATTCATTCTGCAGAGTGGTCAAACACCAATTTGCCCATGAATGGCATCACTTACAGGGAGACTTCATTATCTGATTTGACACATGGTGCGCTTTGTACACCTTTCTCTATATACTGTATGATGGTGGAATCCCATCAGTAAGGTAGATGATATGATATGATAGATAATGTGATAATAATTTCTGTCATATTATATCATCATCATATTATCACTCCCCACTGCATATCAACGGCTCCCCTGTGGAGATAGTTAGGAACACCAAGTTTCTTGGTGTCCACATTACAGATGACTTCACTTGACCCCTCAATACCACCTCTCTAGCCAAGAAAGCACAGCAGTGTCTCTATTTCCTGCAGTGACTGAGGAGGGCAAACCTTCCCCCACCCATTCTTACCACTTTCTGCAGAAGCACCATTGAGAGCACCTTGACCAGCTGTATCACTGTTTGGTTTGGGAATTGCAACGCTTCAGACCGCAACACCCTGCAACATTTTGTGGAAGCAGCTGAAAAGATCATTGGAGCCTCCCTTCCTTCCATTTCTGTCACCTATCACAAACATTGCTTACACAGGGCCTCCAGTATAGTAGATGACCCCTCCTACCCATGCCATAAACTCTTTGCCCTTCTACCATCTGGAAAAAGAAACCACAATATACGGGCTAGCTCAACCAGACTCTGTAACTTCTTCCCGCAGGCTGTCGGGCTCCTCAACATCCTGGAATCTACTTGCACCCGCCCCAATTCCAGAAACAGGGTTTAAATCCTCCTGGTGTGTTGTGTATATTGTATTGCAGTATGCATTTGCCTTAGTTATTTGCACTATCTGCACTATGTGTATCCTGTATACAATATTTATGTCAGTCTCCTGTCTGTCCTGTCTGTATTTGCACCGTGGACCAGGAGGAATGATATTTTGTTCCACTGTTTACTTGCATATGGCTGGAATGACAAATAAACTTGAACTTGAACTTGATACAAAACTAATGCATTTATTTACTGTTAATGACTTGAAAATTAGGTTCTAAATAATGAAAAGAATTATAAATTAGAAATAAAACATGCAATAGAAAAGTACAGTATTATTTATGAGACAACTAATTTATAATTTACTTTGTGCTGTGTGAAATAACAAGAGGAATATTGTTCAGTTATTTTAAGTACATAGTACAGGTAATTGTCAGAATATAAAATGTTTTTAGAAAAACCAAAAGCAAGTGTTGATTTAGACATCTAAACATCAAGATTTATTTCTGAGAAGTAAAAGAATATACTGAGAAAAACTCACTTTATGTTTTCGTGTTCAGTAAAATAAATAATAGAAAAAAACAGCAGTAAATTAGAGCAATTCTATATTGAGGTGTGTGCTTTGTTGCAATGCTTCATGCAGTCGTCAAAAAATCTACAAAATGTTTGTTGCACATTTATCTAAAGATCTCACATTTACTGGGACTTTAGTGTTATTTTGCTTTGTGTATCATATTGACCTGGCTATGACCTGTGAGATGATAAACCATGTCACTGTCAAAGTTGTCTCCTTCCAGGCAAGCTAAATTGAGTTACTGGCTATCTCCAATTCAATCACACAATCTCTGATGCACTTTACTGATGTCGGGTTGGGCATGAGAATTACCTGGGAATGACAGGAAAGTTTGAGGCCACTACGGTTTGTAAATAACCCACTACTGTGACCTCTTCCTGAAAAACAACACTAGCAATGACTGCAGCCAAGGAGAGACAGGGGCAACTGGGGGAGACCTATCAATGCTTCTGGGGAAGCAACAGACTTAAGAAACTGTGCCACATCCTTTTTAAAAAGGTTCAATTGCCATGCACTTCACAACAGTTCAAAGTGACAGGTAGCACTGGTATCTTTCCTGTGAATTGTATAACCAGTTGGAAGTCAAAAAGGTTTCTGGCAATAATAATTTAACATTTATTGTCAAATCAGCCTCTATTTCATGTGAATTCCACATTTCATTAAAAACAAAATGTCAGGTTTACTCTGGCACTATGGTCCATCTCAGTGAAATACAAAGTTATGACAAAGGGCTGGTGTACACCTAGAGTACAAGTCATCCTCTTTGCATTTTGGTATAATTATTGTAAATATGTTAATGTCACGGATGTCAGAAGGGAATGCGTTGGAATGGGCAGGAGAGCAAAAAAGACCCTATGCATAGGGGCAAAACGGGGGTTAGTCCAGGCTCAGGAGGTCAGACAATGTCAGGTAGAAACCTATGCCCCAGGCCACAGAGGAGACAACCTTATGCTAGATGGGTCTAAAGACATCCAAACCCTCCGTATTTGTCTTATATGTTATAGACCTATTCACAGTCTTGTCCTGATCTGTTTGTTCCTCCATGTTATAAGAGGGTTACAGAGCCTATCTCACCTCTGGATTAAATTAAGGCTTCCTGACCATCAAAAGGAGCCAGAGATGGATTTAAGTGTTTTTTATCTGACACTTGTGGTGCAGCTTTTAGTCTTTGTCTCAGTGTGGTTTTGCAAAAAGGTTTTTTGTAGCTGTTTAGGGGAACCTTCCTTGGAATTACTATTTTTGTTTGTTCCTTTTCTCAGTTTTTTCCTCTTCTATACACAGAACACAGAACAGAAAAACACATTTTGAGTAACCATTCATCTGTCAAAGTTACCTCCAATGAATATTGAGTTCCATGATCTGAATACTCATGCATATCCAGCAGCCATATCACTCTGCAACTCACAACTGACAACTAGTGATGCCAAGCAGGTGTGAGCCTGGTCAGTACCTGGATGGGAGACCTCCTCGGAAAAACTAAGGTTGCTGCTGGAAGGGGTGTTAGTGGGGCCAGTAGAGGGCGCTCACCCTGCGGTCTATGTGAGTCCTAACGCCCCAGTATAGTGACGGGGACACTATACTGTAAACAGGTGCTGTCCTTCGGATGAGATGTGAAACCAACATCCTGACTCTATGTGGTCATTAAAAATCCCAGGTGTTTCTTGAAAAGAGTAGGGGTCCTGGCCACATTTCCCATTAGCCCTTACCAACCAACCTCCTTCTAATCCTAATCTTGAATTGGCTTCATTACTCTGCTCTCCTCCCCAATGATAGCTGATGTGTGGTGAGGGTTCTGGCGCACTATGGCTGCCGTCGCATCATCCAATTATTTGTAAAACGCTTTAAGTGGAGTGTCCAGAAAAGCACTATATAAGTGTAAGCAATTATTAATTATTATAATTCAACATATTTCATTTTTTTTCATCTTAAGTTTTTGCTGACATTTCTGTGATTTATAGTATCTTACCTTACCTTATGTTTTCAGTTTGAGCATTCAGGTTTTGACTAAAATAATCTTGCAAAATGTGTGTGTTATTTTGGAACTTCCAAAAATGGGACACCATGAAAAGGGTCTGAATACTTATTCAAGGCACTGTAACAACACACACAGCATGGTACTAATGAAAATCATTCAATGCAGAGTGTGATTGCACCAAGAAAACAGCATACAGGAAGAAAAAACACTTCCTAGCACAAGAATGTCTCCACAAACTGCCAGTAGTACAGAAGCAGCGGGCAATTACACAGCAATCATTCAAAAGATTATACTGGGAGCACGTAGTATGTGTGTCTGCAATTGAAAAAAAAAACACTTAATAAAAGGGAAATTTGTGAGGCTTTGATACAGAAATCTTCCATGGTTACACACCAGACATGAATGCATTGATTAAAGCTGAGAAATGTTTTTATTGGCAGGTGTAATCAGGTAGAAGTATAAGGGGCTCACAAAGAACAGTCCGATGACGTAGATTGCCACTGTGAATCCTTTCTCTCCCAGAGCTAATTTGATGATTCACACTTTGATGATTGGCATGCTTTTACTAGGCACTGTAATGGCACAAAAATGCCTTTCCCAACTGCACTACAGCAGCCTCTTTATTAAAGGTCTTTTTTGAATTGATTGTATATCATTAAACCAAAAGGAATGTGACCTGTACATTCCACTCTTTTGGACTACTATGAGGCAGGATGCAGATTGTAATAAGGACCAGGAGGAATCTAGTGCAGTTGGATTTCTTTTAGTTTTAATCCAATTTACTGTAAAGTCACGCCTAAGAGATCTTATAATTAATATATTTAAAAAAATTACAAATTGACATGTTTTAGTTACAGACTACTGCAAAAGTAAAAAAAAAAGTGATTGCTGTTGATTTGTGGTAGTATGCCCAGCCTGACAAGTTTCCCAGATTCCCATCGATTTATACAGGAGACTAGTGGGGATAAAGCTACATGGCATACAGTAGGCATAGTGGCTAAATTTATAGGCAAGTTAAAACAAAACCACTGATGTTTTCTGAAATAAACCATCATCAGCAGATTATAAACATCATAGCTTTCCATTACATTTTATTCCGTCTTTTTCCATAAAACTAAAACTTGTAGATCAGTGGAAACAGCCAATCTAAATTATTTTTTGTAAAACATTCCTTATAGATGAATTGCCTAAGTGTGAACTTGCTGTGTTTTTAATACTAAGATAAACACCACGCACCACGAGTTTGGAATCAATGTTGCGTTGCTATGGTTTTAAACAGGCATAGTTTCCACGTAGTGGTACAAATGTGTGGTCAGCTGGAGTTGCCATGGTAACACAAAGGGGGTTTTCTCACCACCCCTGGACATGCTGCCCACTTCACTGGACCTGAAAGAGGACGTTACACCCACATGGGAAAGCCCAGGCAGTCTGGCATCTAGACACAAACCAGTAGGAAGAGGAAGCAGAGGACTCATTGTACATATAAAGTGTTTTGTTTTCTAGCTACTTCTCTCTCTCTCTCAAGAGTCTGTTAGAGAGGACAAACCCACGAGTCTCCACCCTGGAATTGATTACCCTTCACCAGCACTTTCTCCATGCTCTGTTTTTTGCCTGATGGAACAAAGGATGTTAAACTCTTCTCTGTGTCCCATGTGTACTGTACAGTAAGTCTATGGGCTGGTCACACTCCAGCGAAGTTGTTATAAAAGAAGCTTTAGATACTGTACCTGAAAAGTTTCTTGGTACTGAAAACACTAGGAAATCCCCAGTCCTGAGCTCAGCTAAAGCAGTAGACACTCTGAAAGAGTAGTCCAGAAGGATTCCTAAAATATGTTCCGTATAAAAAGATGAAAAATTAGGGAAATTGGGGAATTGGTGAATTAAAATAAAGATACTGTATTTAGGGTTTGGGTCATTATTCATCTGCACTGTAGACTCAGTTTTCCATAAAACATAATGTCTTAGTGAAATCATTTTGAATATATCCACATCTAGTTTTGGATGTGCATAACACCCTTCGAATGTGACCTGTGTAGGACAGAAGTGTTTTATGCTGCTGTTAAACAGTATCTGCACATCATCTTAAGGCACTATTTAGACGTGTTATTTTTCAAATATGCCAAATTTGAAATGAAATATTTTGGCATCCAGATGGCCATGTTTCTCAGTAAACCTACGAGCAAAAATGAATAGATTAATTTGTCATAAGCATGTCAAAAAATATATCTGAATTCAAACTTAGATTCTTTAAATACCTTAGGGTTTTCATTCAATGAATAACTGATGGCTGGAATTCCTCTATTAAGTGCAGTGTATTTAACTGCATTTGTTTCAGAAAAAAAAAACTACTGAAGAATTTCAATGATAGATTTCCAGAGAAGAAAATATGTTAACTGGGTAAAATTGAAAAATAATGTACTCTCATTTGAAAATGAATGCGTCTCTTTAAGGCAATATAAGATATCTCCAATGATGTGAATTACAGTCAGATCTCTTGCCGTTATACAGTATCTACATCATCGTATAGAAAATTTCACAGAATGTTTCTTTTAATCCTTTTCTTAGTACCTGTATTCAGCCCATTGACATTTAACAGAATGAAAGATTGCACTTACATTTTCAACCCCTGTGTTAATGTGGGGAAAGGGCACTGAAGTGTCAGCCTATTGTAGCCTATTAAGACCCCAGAGGTGGGGCGATGACATCATCAAGTCATTAGTGCTCAGCAGAACAGAGGCTGTGAAAGTGGCTGCTGATTGGCTAGATCTGCAGACTCCCTAGAAACGGAACCACAGCCTTCAGTGGACCTGGTGATGCCGATGCACCTTAACTTTTGTTCTCTCTTTTTTGCTCTGTCCTTCTTGCATTTTTGTGTTATTATGTTTCACTTTTCTTTTTTCCACTCATTTTCACTGAGAAAAAATATAAACCTCATTATCCATACTGTAACAGAAACATTTTAAGTATAAGTCTCTACAGCTCTAACAATATAACTGTAGAAGAATCCAAAACAGGAACAATACCATCCTAGTGAATGAACTATGTGATGACAATTACCAGAGTATCTTTAAAGAGTTACACACAGTCAGCACTAATGTCTGTGTGAAAAGATTCACAGGTGCTCCATGCAGCACTTGTCTCTGCTGACCCTGAAGCTGCAGCTGGTCTTGGATTTGTGACAAGATCTCTATAAACACAAATAAAAAACACCGCATTTGTTTGCAGCTGTACAGCATTAATGGAGTAATTGATATTTTCTAATCTGGCAATCTTACAGATTGAATTTGACATGGACAAAGTCAGTGTCTTCCAAGTGTATACAGTATGTTATCACAGTTGTTGAAGCTGCTGTAATAATACAAATATATACAGTACTTTCTAAAATACTGGAAATCCAATAAATCCTAGTTATGATGAGTCTGAAGATGTCCTTGTAATAGTTCTATACACAAAAATAAATCTGTACTTTTAGTTTAGTGTGAAATCTAATATTTTTTTACAAGTATGATTAGACTATTAGGTACCTCTCTATTACT
This sequence comes from Lepisosteus oculatus, assembly GCF_040954835.1. Classification (NCBI taxonomy): domain Eukaryota; kingdom Metazoa; phylum Chordata; class Actinopteri; order Semionotiformes; family Lepisosteidae; genus Lepisosteus; species Lepisosteus oculatus. Next base: position 20,566,143 of record NC_090705.1, read on the forward strand.
AATAATGAACTTGTACTGGATTTTTCATGGTGTTATTTTGTAAATCAATTAGCCTATCTTTGATTTTGGTATTCAGCTCAAGACAGGGCCATTAGGTTTAACACCTATCCCCCATAAAATTCCAAGAAGGCGAGATCTACAGTATGTATCTTGTGTCCTCACTTGTTATTACTATCTGAAAAAGTATTGACCAGGTTCTACAAGAATATTACAGGGCAGTGTCCGTTCACAGAAGTCAATTTTTTTTAAATGCAAAGAGACAGAAATGTGGGGCAGGGTGAGTTAGGAGTAAACTGTGCATTGAAAAAAAATAGTGGTGAATTAAACCCAAAAAAGCAGAGGGGAAGAGACATGGGGAGGGGGATGGGAGGAGGTGTATTTGCATTTCAATCCCTCTGCTTCCTTCAGTGAGTTATTGCTTAGTGAAAAATGAGAGGGGACATCGTGGTGAAATTCTCTCTCAGCACAAAGCCAGGCAATTAGGCCCTCTTTGCATAATTAAGTTGGAATGTAAAACAGAATTGCTAATGGCCCGAAACAGGCATAATGGCCCCATACATGAGCAGAAGAACTTGTTCATCCCAGAGCGTTTTTTTCCTCCCTGTTTAGTTTTCCTTTTATACTTGGATGCTTCAGCAGAGCAGGGCTGATAAAAAGCATCCCTCAGAGGCTGGCATTCCAGAGGGATGGCAATTTTCTTTTACCATGGCTCTGTGGGTACCCAAATGGCATAGTTGCCACTGGTTTGAGTTTAACCAGGTTACTAACACTGCTTTAGGCTGCAGTTGATTTATTCCAGACCGCACCATTACTGATACCCCCCTTTTTTTCTTTTCAATATATTAACCACAACTTAGTTGTTGTGAAAGTGTTCATAGAGTCAGATAAACATAAGTCACTACAATTATATTTCCTTTGTAAAAACACAGGAAATAAACCAACTTTGCACTCTCTTAGTACTGACGTTAATGAAATTTTAAATTACACGTCACAGCAATTAGACGTTTAGCAATTCACTTCTCTCAGTAATAGAAATAACCAAAATAGCAAGAAAATGAATTAGTTGCATTAGGCTATACCTATCTTGCATTTTTGGTAGTGACAGTGAATAACCACTTCAAGTCAATGTGGTCGTCACATCGAATTTTTATTCACCATTTTTTGCTACGTTGAATGAGGTAGTACACCGCTATCCTCTTTACTTAATTAGTTTTCGGATTACGTCTGTCTGCTCAGTCAGGAGTTTGTATTGCAAATGGTTTATAAAAAGAAATTCTTAAGTTATTTTCAATTTCAGCATCTACTTGCCTGCTCCCTTTCAGCATGCTATTGATTCTTTCTTTTGTGTCCTTTTTCACACCATCTTGATAAGAAAAATAGCCTCTCAACAGAGTGGTCTAGATTTGCCTCCTCATCATCTACTTTTATTTCCGTAGAACACACGCAACATAGGATTATGTTTTTGTCTATTTTGGTTACAAAAATAACGAGGTTATTTTGAACAAATATCACAATAATTGGAGAGCAGTGACATTGAAGGTGACAAACCAATGTCCCACTGGGAGTTTTGATGAGGTTATGAATTGTGTAACTGCATGACAAGTTCTGTTTGAATTCAAATAAGGATATCCGGACATTGGAAAAAAAACCTTTCTGTAGCAGCATAATCAAAGGGCACTGTACGGTTGATACTTTATGATAGCACAGGACATTTACAGTATATCTGTCAGACATCGTACCATCAACTGTTATTTATCATTGGCAAGCAATACAGTTTTGCAATTGCAATAATTGCATTGTGATAAAAATGTATGCACAGATATTTATTATTCTTATTTTGCTGCATGCAGTCCCATAAGTGAGCAGTGCAGTGCTCTTGCTCAGGTCATTACAGTTGTGGAAACCTTGGCACCGGAATCTCTTACTACAGGATGGACAGGTTGACAGCCACTTTGGTCCAAGTACTTGCTAGTGATGGTTAGCCAATCAGGCCAGAATTATTAATTGTTTGTAAGAAGTTGCAGCCAGGATGATTCCATTGTATTTCCACTTCTGTCACTATGAATACCCATCTATACTTACAGGTATATGACTATAGGTCTGCTCATGTCAACACTTTAATTTTTTTACCATCTTTTTTATCCTCATCAACAATGATGGCAGTTTGATTAATCCTTACCCATAGTCATGCTGTGCTCTTTCTCTCAACCTCTGCTCCAGATTATATTTTTTGGACGTCAGTGGACACTACACCAGCCCACTGCTGTGTCTATCCAACTTGTATTCAGGGACCACACTCTGGAGAACGCATAACACACATACATAGACATTCTTTAGTGCAGGGCAGTTTAATTCAACTAGGTAGGGCCTCAGGAAACATGCAAAAGCAGCAATATTGCTGCAAAATAGTACCTTTTATTTACAGTGAAGGAACAATAAAAAAAAGGTCCTTGATCACTGTGAGATCTAAATTAATTGAGCTACTTCTGTCTCCTTTCTACATACCACTGGACAACTAAACTGCTTGCTGACAGCAACTAAAAATGAATCCCAAAATTGAATCCAAAACAACAATCCAAAATATTCTTTGTCTAACTAGGTTTTTTTTTCATGGGTTGTTCTGGTAAAGGATTTGCTCCCTGAAGCAGACAGTAGTCTGTTGGGGCTTTAAGGAAGTCTTTACATCTTGGTATTATACTGCCACCAAGATTTGCCACCTTTCTTCCCCTCTACTGCAATACCGCAATAAATACTGTAGATACCTCTCATTGTAAAGCACGTTTTCAGTTGAAAAATACATTTAACTGAATTAGGATTGTGTGGTTTACCAAAATGTAAACATTAAAAATTAATTGTACATACTGTATGAAGATTGAGCTAACAAGTACTAAACTAAAATATTTTGTGTCTTCCACATCGTCTATGTGGTTTAGTGCAGTTCTGGCCTTTTCATGCTCATCTTGCACACATGAAAGTGAGTTTAAGAGCAAGTCCAGAATCATCTTCTGTACCTCAAGGCTAATAATGTAATCAAGAAAATACATGATAGGCTTTCAAGGTTCAATTTTCAGTTAACATGACTGTTGAGTCGTTTGCATAAAATGTGACTATAACTGATTAATTTTTATAAAAATTAAAATTGTAAAATTCATTTTTATCTGCAAAAGCTACTATTAATTAATGTAGGCAAGTGATCCTGAAATGCAGAAATTAAAAAAGGTGAATATTAGAAAACAAAAATAATAATAGCAATAATGCTGACAACATTCATTATAAATTATTTCAACAAGAGCTGCAATGGTGTAAAGATTATCTATTTGTGTGTATAGTGTACATGTGTGGGTTGTTTATTTTGCCAGCCACTTCTATTCAGAATCATTTTATTTTCTAAAGTGTTATTCTGATAAAGACAGATAATGATATCTTGCAGCAATGATGATATAATGAAAGGGAGAGGAAGTTCAGAGTGGGCTGAGCATGCTGCTCTTTTATAACTTCAGCACAGGCAACTATCTTGGGAAAGGAACACTGAGAGAATCTGATTTATGAAGTCACTGTCCAGGAACTCTTGTGGGCAGTGTTCTGTCTCTTGCAAGGTTACTAAGACTGTTCTTTTATTGTACCCTTTATTTTCAACCCATTGTCACATTGATATTGTACGTAAAATACAAGAAAATTGTTATCATCATGAAAAAGGAAACTGCTTAAACAAAAATGTTGGTTAATTAATTGACTGATGGAGCAAGATTATAGAACACAGATAATATTTACCCTGTACTATCTACCATCTACCCAGATTCAATATGTGAACAATCGATCAGATAAACAGAGGCAGATCGTGACAGTACAGAGAGAGATAACATGCTATAAGGGATTCTATCTTAAATTAATAAAGAGATGACAATGGGTTAAATAGCAAGGTCTAAATATTGAGATCACAGAGGAAAGTAGCTATGGGAAACCAGACTTGACTTGTTGCCAAACACAACAGGTAGTCCTGTGGGGACAGATAGCACTCTTTGAATGTACCAGCACAGTAACAAGGAATAAGCATAATAAATAAAACCACACTGGCATCCTGACCCTCTTCAAGGGAGTGTACTGCTAAATCTGGCTGGAGCAGACTCCCCGAAAAGCAGCACATCTGACAGTAAATTAGTACCACTGAGGTTAACACTGAAATACACAGCTCCCAGGGACACAGCAGTGACAATTAAAAACACAAATTTATGGTATGTAAGCCACTTTTTCAGGCAGCTTTATTGCAGTGGAACATACAGTAGGCAAGACAATGTTGGCATAACTGGGGAAAGCCCCAAATGATCTAAGTGTAAACCACAGAATGTGTAATACATAATGTACATAATGTACAGATACTGACAGTAAATATAGATGAAAAGATTTAGTGCAAAACACAGTGGCCCCTGATGAAATGATGACATCACATAGCAAACTGAGTTATTGATTGAATAATGTGTCTCTTTTAACCTGTACATATTCTATCAATTTTCTACCCCCTTTATTCAATACAGGGGAATGAGAGACTATCCCAGAGAAACCAGAGCACCTGGAGAAAACCTATGACAATACAGGGGGGACTTACAAACTCCTTACAGATGGCACACTAGGTCCAGAATTGAACCAAGGGCCCCAGCACTATGAGGCAGGAATGTTAACCACTGCACCACCATGCCATCCTCTGTAAAACTTCCTTTAAATAAAACTAAACTAAAACAAATGTACAGTAACATTGTGCTCTTCCAAACATTTCCTGTTTCCCTGGGGTGTAAAAGGAGATAACATATAAAAAAACTTTAGTAGTGGTAAAGGTCATCATGGTGAAGGTCAAATGGTCATTGAATTCTACAAGTTGAGGAGAATAAAAGAATCCATAAAAAACTAAATCTACCATTTTATATAGTTCAGTTAGTTGTACAGTGGAAACACTGCCAGGAAGAGGATGCAAGCATATTTTACTACCAAAGCCTGTGAAACAAATCATTTAGGAGACAACCATGAATCCAAAGGGAATGGTTGGGATCTCCAATACACACTGGCATCTTCGTGATACAAAGTACTGAGAACTAACACTATATCAACTGTAATGTAGTTTCAAAGTTGGGTTGCATCAGTGTTGTATTTGATATAAAAAGGATGGGGATTATGTTGAGAAAACGTTTATGCCCACTGTAACATATTATGGGGTCTTTTGAGTTTTGGGGCTGTTTATGGCTATGGATCTTGTAGCCCTGGTAATCAAATCATGACTTGCATGATTTTTAGGACATTTTAGCCAGGCTTCTTATTGTTTCTGCTAAGAATCTCAAGCTTGGCCAAAAAAATTTAAAAAAAGGATGACCATCTCAATCTCCATAAAACCATTACATTTTAAGATTTGTGATTCTAACTCAAGATGGCAGTTAATAATTTTCAATAAATTTGTTAATAAATGTCCTCTCTGAAATGACAGAATCTCATAAATGAACGAATATGGACTGGAAGGTGTTTTCATAAACTACTTACTACAGGGGAGTGAATACTGTAAGTGTGTCTAATGATTTAAGGACCTAAAGTAAATTAATTATGAAAAATATGACTTATGTACAGTATGCAAGATTGTATTCAGATGACTATTTAACATTTTTATCATTTGTATGCAAATAATATCCAAATTGTAAATCTGTCATGTGACGTTTATTGCGCCTACTGTATTTCATCAGAGGTATGGATATACTGTATGTTGAAAGCACTGTAACTACACATCTGAAAGTAAAATACAAATAAAACTTTGTATATCATATTTATTAAGTGTCTGATGTGATTCAAAGAAGATTATCCTTTAAGTACAATGTACAGAAAATGTAAGTCAATCATCATACAGTAGTAATGACAACCTTTATTTTCTAGATCTCAAAACACTGTGTAATAAAACCCTTAAAGCATCATTTTTAAAATATGTACAACAATTTTATTTTGATCATTGAAGCATGTGAGTTATTCAATTAGACAGTTTATAAATCATTTGAATGCAAATCCCAATACCCTGTACTTCTCAAAGGACTGCAGCTAGCCATTCCTGATTTAATTGAACCAATTAATGGAATGTTACATGTCAGAGCTGTCAGGATGTTTAAATGACACATCCCCATACTTCATTCATTAAGTTAAGACAATATGGGCTTCCTTAGAATTGTTTGCACCGCTGTCACTGGTCTTGTCATGTCCTTGAAACAGTCAAACATGGCTAAGCAATAACACTATTTTTAACCTAAGTCTAAACTACTTGAAGTTAAATCATTAAGTCAGCCTTCTTAAAGAAGGAAGACAGGATTAAAAGATCACAAAGAACTGGATATGAAATACCAAAGATAAGAAGACGACACTGGACAACAGAATGACCATTCTGTAATTTGTGCATTGAAGAAACCAATTCTAGGATTTATACAAGAGACCGACTTTTTGCGATAACTGATAGAAAATCTGTAAACTAATTTCTTATCTGTGGTATCCACTGGGCTAAATAAATCTCTTATTTAGTGTTGCACTAAAAAGCAGTTTTAAAGTAATTTACTCCTGAGTAGGATCTTAATTCTCTAACAGGTTCCTATTATCCCTTCTATGGTATTTCTGTCTCATCATCATCATTATCCTTCTACTATCGCTAGCAATACTACCTGTAATAATAAACTTTGATTTGCAAATCAAATCTTTTATCTTGATGATACTTGTTCTGCCAGTATAATCAAGTTTCCTCTACATTCAGTGTTGCTGCAAATGAGGAAAACTTAAAATCCCAAGTCTCTGCTATGTGTAATATTCAACGATGTTTCACATTTCACAGGACAAAGAACAGCTTGAGAACTATGGGACTCACGAATAATTGCATGGGAATAAATGACAATTTTACACTAATACATTATTATTACATATTGCTCTCATTTATTATGAAATTGTTATGAAATATGTTATGAAATTCTTATGCCAAATTGCCAAAAAGAAATTCAGCATTCAAAACAAAGCACTTTGAAAGTATAAAAAACATTTAAATACAAAAAAGAATATTCATATTTTTAAATTCTAGTTTAGTTTCAGCAATCAGTTTTGTTTTTAGCCTGAACAGCGAACTGGCTGCTGCAATTTTGAAGTGTGCAAGACAGGGTTGACCTTTTTAAAAGTAACTTGAGTAGTTTTCTCCAAACAGGATTTATTTTTGATTCTCTAACTGGGTGATGCAGCTCTATTGTGTGAATTTCATTTTGACATTACAAAATGTAAACTGGGTTTCCCTTTTATTTTAATCCATGCGCACACAGTGGGTTATTTGATGAGATGTGTAATTCTATATTTAGGGAACAAAAAGGCAGGTCAGCGCTAGGATGTGACAGGAGAGTGATGGAACAGTATTGATGGAATGGAAGTGGGAACGGTCACCAGCTTTAGGTTTTTCGGAATTCACATTTCTAATGATCTAACCTGGACTGTGCACACTGACTCTATCTTGAAGAAGGCTCAGCAGCGCCTTTATTTCTTGAGGTGCCTCAAACGATGGGGGATGCCAGTACCTGGGTTGGTGAACTTCTACCGCTGCACCATCGAGAGCATCCTCACCAATGGGATCACCGTGTGGTACAGCAACACCTCTTCTCGAGAGAGAAAGGCACTGCAGAGAATGGCGAATGTGGCCCGGGATATCATCGGCTGTGGTCTCACCGAGATTAAACAGCTCTATGAGGACCACTGCTGTGGTAGAATTCTGAACATCACAGGGGACAGTGGCCACCCCGGGCATGAGCAATCAAGAGATACATAAGCATACGGACATTTAACACTAGATTCTTCAATAATTTATATCCACAAGCAGTGCAATTGGTGAACACATTTAGCCATGCCCCTCGGACCACACCTACTGTACACCATCTGCTGTACCTCATTATGATTTCTTATTTATTGCACATCTCCAGTCATTGTTTACAGGTCTGCATTGTTTATATTCAAACTGTTTACTTGTTTGCATGTACATTGTCTACTATTTGTTTGTATATTGTCTTGATGCACTGTCTGCACTTTTTTTAAGTAAGTAAGAATTCCATTGTACCAGTACATGTACCGGTTACATATAGCAATAAAGTTCAAGATATCTGCTTGGGGAAAGGCTGAGTCCAGGTGTTGTTCAGGAGCAATATATTGGGACCTTAAGGAATATACAAATAGCAGCGTAGAGAAAAGGCAGCTGAATTAATGGAACTGCACTACGTAGACTTGTAGCTCATATGCTGGCCTGGCTGTGGAATTAATAGTCAGATGGTAAATCCATGAAGCATTTGAGGAGCTGGCTTGGCTTTTGTATGTGTACTATCTTACCAGACAACCTAGACCAGCATGAAGGTTATATGCCTTGTTCTTATAGGTAGTAAATCTGTCAATCGGCTACTCAGGGGTCATCTCTCAGTCCTTAGAAAGGCTTTCAAGGCAGTTTTTCAAGTATAGATGTAGATTTGAGTTTGATAGATTTTTCCTAACTTTCATATTTGTACTAATAAATAAACCTGTTCTCCTGTTGTATTTTGTTTTTTTACATTTTCACAGTCTGTTAAGTAAAACAGACCACCATGACCTTAAATGTCTTTTCCCAGGTCACACAAGGTCCATTCTCCAACCCAACCTTCATAAGATGTAATTTTCACCAAGATAAAACTAAAAAGATTAGTTGTTTACCAGGCAATTAAAAATATTAAACATTAATACTGGAATTTCCTCTTCTCACTACACTGGGTCTATCACAGATAACAGACAATGACTGAGGCTGCTGTTGCTTGGTAGGTACAGAATCATGAACCAGTCCTGGAAATATTATTCCACACTCAAACCACCATTGCAGACTCTCAGTTTATGTAGGCTTTAGGATTAAATGCGAATTCATAAGATTTTTTAAGCACTAGAGATGTTCTTCAATGTTCAGCAATTCTTTTTGGGATTATAAGAGTTCAGAGACAGAATCCACCAATAATATGTGAAAGTACTTTACATTAAACATTCTTATCTTTTCTCAAACAAGATGTACAGTAAACAGTGAAGTGTGTGAAAAAAATATGTCACTCATCTTAATTCTTTTTTTCTTCTTCTCTATAACAGTAGAAAATCTTCACTTTGTTTGCTGGGATCCCTGCCATAATTAAACATTATATCATAAAATAAGAAAAGGGCAAGTACTGCACATAACAGAATGATACAGATGGTGCAAAACTACCCAACCTGCAATTAGTACATATAAATAATGGAAAACTCCATTTAAACATTTGAAATACTTTCAATCTGACTGTATCAATTGTAACAAAAGTAAGTTAAAGAATGGATTAACTTAAACACACCTGTCAGAATCCTGATGGGGCCAATGCCGCCTGAATCACTACCTTGATTGGTTTAAAACCATATCAAAACCATAAGCAGGGAGTCAGGCTGGTGTGATCTGCTAGTATAGTAACTAGAGTGTTCAGATACAGTGTGTGCGGACACAGTATAGTGTCTGTTTCTTGTACTTTAGTTCATATAAACACATTTCATTTCTTTTCATGCAAAAGCTATTAAAAAAACAGGCAATGTCTGATAGTGTTTCAGCACTAGGAAATTCCAGGTGTCACCAATACGATGATGTAATGGGATATTCCCTGAATGAGTCAGTGCCTCCGTGTCCCCCTTCGTCTCTGGGTGCTTTGCTCTGCCCCCTCTCCCCTCAGCTCCCCCGCACACACAGCGGCACGACAGCATGCCCCCAGATCCCACGCTCTGCCCCTCTCTCTGCGCAGTCCTGTCTTCAGCTTTCACCCACTCCTCCACAGAAATCACCGCAGGGCCCTTTCCTACACAGCGTGCGCACACACAGAGAGGCACACTCAAACCCAAACATGGCAGATATTGGCTCTCCTCGCTTCCTTCTCTTTAACACTTTCACTCGCCCTTCTGTCTTTCCTCCTCCTCTCTCTCTCATACTGTACTCTCTCCTACGTCACTTCAACAAGGGCTTTATCAGCATGACAACCTACGCTGGAATCACCAGTAAAATCGTGAGAAAAATACCACATACCAGTATATAATTAGCACATGTTCACGATGTAGCCAAATGTTCAAGCAAAAAAAAGATTATAGGAAAGAAAACATAAAAGGGTAATATCTTTGCCAATAGCTGCAACGACATTCACATTGCATTTGCTCTCTTCTGCTTCCAAACAGTTTAGAAAAAATCAAAAGGAAAAAAACACAACAAAAACTCCTAGAGATGTTATTTACTTTTTCATCATTGTGATACTTTAAAAGAGATTTTTTTAAACAAAATGTTGGCGCAGAACTGTCTACAATAACACTAATATAGATATATAGATACTGTATTTTTGGAATCTTCTATCAAGGCTGATCTTAAGAAATATTGCAGAAAGGAAAATGAAAGGCCAACTGAAAGAGATAAGACTTAAGATGGGATTTAAAAAGATTTTGTAGTGGTAGCAACTTCATCAGATAAGAAGAAGCCAGATTGTCAACAGAGGGATCTCTAAAATCAGCAAAAAATGACAAGGACTTAATGTAGACATTTAATATTTAAGTAAAGCAGTTAGGTGTTCTGTTTTTCTCTCTGAAATTTTAGTCGCCTATTTATTTGGATATTTTTATAAAATGTTATCATTTTTTTCCTGATATGCACTTTATACTGCAAACCCTGTTTTATGTTTATGTTCTGATCTTTTCTAAGGACTGCTCATTGAAAACATAGTAATTTTGTAAAATGTATGATGTAAGGTGTCCTTTTATTATTCACCTACAGTATACTTAAAACTGAAAAATATGCATCTAACTAAAAAATGTTGAACTATACCAAATCCATTACTCTACAACTAAATTATGTGACCACAAAAAAGCTTTAAAACTACCATATAAACAAAGACAATGAAGATTTATGTACCTTACATTAATAAATCTGAATTAAATAAAAAATGTAATTAACTCTTTATTTTGCAACATTTCCAAAATATTATGGAATAGATCATACTGTGTAATCAAATAAAACTTTACCTAATTAATGCTTTCCATATACTGTACTGTATTTTCATAAAGCTTCCTTGCTTAATTTAGTTTTGTATTTTACTTGAACTTTATTGCCATATGTAACCAGTACATGTACTGGTACAATGGAATTCTTACTTACAGAAAGTCTTTTGATTGTTAAAACAAGTGTAAAAATACAAAGTGGAGACAGTGCATCAAGACAATATACAAACAGTAGACAGTGTATAAGTAAACAAGTAAACAGTTTGAATATAAACAATGCAGACATGTAAACAATGACTGTGTTATAAATAAGAAATCTTAATGAGGTAGATGATGTAACGTAATAGTTCTTGGGCCCTTAAGGAGGAGGGACTACAATCGTGACAGATGGTGTAGGTGTGGTCCGAGGGGCATGGCTAAATGTGTTCACCTATCGCACTGCTTGTGGATATAAATTATTGAAGAATCTAGTGTTAAGTGTCCGTATGCTTTTGTATCTCTTGCCTGAGGGCAGTGTGGTGAAGAGCTCATGCCCGGGGTGAGGTGGTGACTGTCCTCTCTGATCCTTTTAAAGTTTTAATTACCATTTGTGACAGAAAATATATCAATTCACACATTTACTCAGAAATATCAATAGATTGTACACAATAATGCTACTGTGTGCATACATACTGAATTTATTGCTATCTTTATCTATAGCAGACATTGAGTTCCATTTTTACCTTATCTAAATACTGTATGCTGGTAATTTTCTAAATCTACCTCAAAGGATTTTTTCTGGACCGTTATTTCTAGATGGATGATGAAGTGGTTGATTTTCCAAATTTAATTAAAAAGTTTATTTATAAATAGCCTGTCCAAATAAGATGTAACATATGATACAGTCAAAACATAGTGTTAACTGATAAAACCTGCTTATTTTACTTTTTTTTGGTTGAATTCCCTGCATGTGGACATTTCTTCCAAGCATCTATAATACTTTGTTGTTTAGCATGACCAAATAAATGACACAATTATGTCAATATTTTGTTTATGACAATATATTCCATAATACAATATGATAATACATTATAAATGTATTATTTTAAAATGAACAATAATATCAAATTTCACTTGGACATTTTTTTGTAGTTTTTCTCATATTTTACATCAACAAAATAATCTAACACTCTTAACTTAAATATGTAAACACAAGAATTCTCATGAATACCATTAATTAAACACAGATATATGTTTAACTATGCAATAAGAAAAAAAAACTTCTCTTTTGCCTGATGAATATTAGTAATGTAAGCTTGGTAGTACACCATTTAACTATCCTGAGCTGTATGTACTGTATGCAGAAGTCATGTTCAGACTAATAAGGGAAAAAAATAAATCATCAGCTAAGCTCTGCAGAATACTTGTAGTGACATATAAAAAAAACAGATATTGACTTAAATCATTTTGAACTGCTGCTGTATATCTCTTTTAAACATCAGTGAGTAAATGATCTTGCAATTAAACAAGCTATCAAACAAACAAAAGCAGTCATTACTTTCAACTATTGCCCTAGAGATTAAGTTTTGTCACTTTCCAAAATAGTATTTGTAAGTTATGTGACAATTAACAGAGAAAACAGTGGCTTAATGTCATATAAATTTACTTATTTGGACTTCCGTTCTCAAGTTCATTTCCTTATAACAGAATACTTAATGTGTACCTTAATGTGTGGTTTGTTATGGGAACTGTAATTTAATATTTTCTAGAGTGCATTAATGACAGGATCAAATGGTTTCTTCACAACATATATTGCAGACTTAAGTACTTTATATAAGTGACATGCCAATGAAAAATTTAAATTAACAGCACTTTAATACTTCTTGTTGATGTACTGTACAGTATTCATAAATGATGGAAGAGAGTGGTATAGAGGAGAGAGCACTGGAAGGAGGAAGTAGAGGCAAAATGGTCATTTCTCTTTGAATGTGTCTTGGTAATCTATCAAGTCCCTCAAACTGATCTGTGTGCTCAAACAGATCCTATGGTCTCAACAAGTTGAAGTTATTTCTCCACAGAATCCAAAACCCTTTGACCTCCACCTCCTTATGGAATTCTTCACTGGAATGAAGATGCCTGTGTTTCAATGGTGTAATCATAATAATTCATTGAATGTGTGCAGGATTTTCTATCCCAAAGGATCCCAAAATGCTTTACTTATACAGTATGATGAGACCCACTTCACTCATTACTAAAATGCAGGACCCACCTGGTTGATGTGTGGCAGCCCTGTTGTACAAGGATCACCAGTATACAGCAATTAAGGTGGAGAAAAAAAAGTTATCTACTAATTTAATTAAGGGGGACATTTTAAGCAGTCAGTGTCGAATTTAGCCAGGTCATCAACCCCTACTCTTGTGAAAAGTGCTATGAGATCTTTAATTACCAAGTAGTCAGTATAATTTCTCATCCTTAGGAAAGCACCTTCTGCAGCACAGTGTCACCTGTCAATATACTGGGGCATTATATTTGGAAATTCTGCATCTGGCAGAGGTTCTGTTGCATTAACATCACTAACAACAGCCATCTGGGTTTTCCTTAGAGAACTTCCAACCCAGAACCGATCAGGCTACCATGTGGTAGCACTGCTGTCATAACAGTGAAAGGGACAGAAATTTCCTGGAATAATAAAATGAATGTCTCTTAGACAAGCCCTGCAAGATGATGTATTGGAAGAGTTAACTCTGGAACACTGAGAAATCACTGGAAATTGTAATGGCCCTAAATAAGTCATTAAACCTTGAATCTAGCATATGAATTGAGATTGGCATGCATTGTGTTTGTTTTATTTTTTTATCTTCTTAAACTGAAAATTATTATCTGTATAAATCTTAATAATGTACAGTATACAGTATATTTCTTAATACTCCCTCGAGAATACAGGCCAAAAAATATACATAATTACTATAAAATTAAATGAACTGTGTTCATTATAATCAAAATAGTCCCTCATCTCATACAAAGCACATTATTTGTTGTTTTCCAGATTACAAACTTTGGATGGGTGTACCTTCTATTTTGTCATAAATATAATCTGAACTCACTGGGCAAGAATCACTGGGCAAATTCAGTATGTTATTTACAGTACCACCTACTTGCTACTAGCTAACATGTACTGTAGGTCACAGGTGCTGAAAGTATAGATGGTCATAGAATTGAATGACAGGATTTGTTCAATATTTTTCAAATAAACATTCTCTTTTGTATACAAAATTCAGATACATACAGTATCAGAATACCTGCATATTCTGGTTAAATGTGATGTTTTTATACATGTTACAAAGATTTGTAGTATGATTATTATCCATTAAAAAAACCAACACTGCACAAATAAAATACACAGGAATGTGCCTTTTCAAAACATAGTTTAAAATATATTATATTTAAGTTAAATTGTTTGATTGCACATTACAGTAGTTATCAAACAAATGAAAAAACTTGAAAGCTGGATGTCCTGTTAAACAGATTATCAAAAGTTCAAAAAGTTTATGTTAATAAAAAATGTGATGGAATGAAGAGTAGTACAAAATTGCCTTATACTGGTGACTTATTGCTATTACTCTATAAATGGTATTGGAATTATTATTTTGAATTCAACCAAACACTGTCTAGAACAGTGTATTGAAAACAGAATGTTGTTTTAATGATTTTGTTTAGCTGTGGCAATATTCTCGGATGGGTGAACCTATCTGTCATATACAGTATAGATAGTGACTGCAGTCCCCATGGCATTGAGACTAACATCACTCTTATTATATTAGAAATGCACAATGTACAACTTGAGCCTTGAATGTTGAATTCTTTGAGTACAATGATAGAAGAATATTATGAATGCAAAAAAATCTCTTGATACTTAAAAGTGTAAAATTGCAATAAATGCAATAACAAGTATATTAACCTAACCATAATTTATAAGCAACAATGTTTAGAGATTACAGTGGGAGGCTACATCAGCACAAAGGTGAAGCAAAGGAACAAGCAAAGGTTAATTTTGTGCTTCAAAGTAGAAAACCAATGACGTTTCACACCTAACAAAGAGATTCCACAGCCAAAATTGCTTTTACTTATTAAGTTTAGAAATAATTCTAACATGCACATTCAAAAGTAAGGTAAACTGTGAAATTCTGTGATAATCAAACATATTCATGCTCTGAAAATTAAAAACATAATTCAATAAAAGGAATATCACTGTGGTGTGTTAGTAGCTTAATCAATACTGTTGTATTGATTAATCTTTCTAATAAAAAACTATAGTGCTGATGAAAACAGATTCAGAATGTTGCTTATCCTAATATATGTGTTTACTGTATATACAGTAAAAAGACCTGACACACTAGACTATCTTACACTATTTAATATACAGTATGGGCATTTGCTGCCTTCAATCAAGTTAATCTTGATACTACATCATTTACAATTAAAACATTCACATTCATCATTCACATCTCAAAATCTGAAAACACAGCTTTAAATACTGTACATTTCATCTTCTGTTCTCAATGTTAGTCATTAATGGAAAAACAAGCTTTCAATGTGTTTGTTATGGAACATTTGCTAAAACTCTTGAAATCATGAATCTTGACTTTCGTTAATGCACTGCTTCATGGATCTAATAGTGTTTTATAAGCCAGGAATTTGCTTCTTGCAACTCAATTTGCTTGTCAAGAGAAAACACACTGTCTCAAAACATCTTTATTCCATTTGTTCATTATCACGACTATTTAAGCACAAAAGACACTTGATATGTAGTTGTCAGGTAGTGCCTTGTTTTACCTGCCGTTCTTTTTTTACTGTAGCAACTTGTCATCTGTCAGGATACAAAAACATACAGTACAGCTCACAGAGGGAGGTTGAATCCAACAAAATCCTCCATCCAGAGTGGAAGATAAGATCTACAGGCTTGGGATTCTGAAACAATGTGACAACTGTGGGTACAACCATTGTACTTTTAAGGCTTTAAGTAAAGGTAGTGTATGTTTGTGCAGTGTATGTTGTGCAGGAGTTCATCTAGGGATCAAAGAAGTAGCATTATTAATGAGTTGGACCTTAGTGTAATGACCTGCTCTCTTGAAAGAGAGTTACTGTGGCTTGTAAACCAGCTGCTCTGCCACAGGGTTAGAGGAGGAGGAGGGTAATTGAGCTTGCCAGTATAATTCATCTACAACACTGCTGAGTTTTGGCAGCGCACTGATGCAATGCATTTAAATACAGGGGACCTTAGCTCATGTCAGTACCTTGATCTCCTGTTAAAATTCTGAATCAGCCATTCAAATGGTTTCAGTGGCAAATTTGAGACTTGGTTCTAGGTCACTTTATTCATATTTAAAATATGGCAAAAATCCATAAATTTTGTCCAAGGTAAAGAACTTCAAAAAGGATTTTGCTAAACATTTTTGTCATATGTTTTTAATTGAAAAATAAAACAGAGGTCAGTGTTTCTTTGAATAAGCAAGTTATTTTTATTATATTTCTAATTTAGTTGTTCTTTGACTCTCAGGTTGTTATCAGAGCACATTCACTTATTGGACAAGCTATTATTTTTGAACACACCAGAACAATTTAGTAGTGTCAGTGACAGCGTTTCCTGTCATCTGTTTGGGTTTTACAGAATGCTCCACTTTCTTCACTTTTGGGAGAAAAGAGGAAATTGCATTCTACTTTGATAACATCATGTGTGAATGTGGCTTCAGCTTCTCCTGTGTGTAGAAATAATTGGTATTATTTCAAAGGTTTTATATTTTATGTGTGTGTGAACTTCTGAGACTCTCGCATATAATTGTAAGGCTATAAAGAGTGGTTTCCATATGTGTTTTATTATTACTGGAGAAATGTTCCTTAAACTAAATGAAAAATTGCTCTGGAATTTTGTTTATGCAGTGTCTCCATGTGAGTATTCACCACATTAGAAATGAATAGTTCCTTAAATAATTAATTCATGTACTTTACAATGGAAAAAACATGCACAGTTAACCTGAAGATATAAAACAAAACTGCTAAAATGAAAAATCCAGCTATTTACAGATCACTATAGCTGAAAACCAGCAGAAATATAGAACTCTCGAGATCTGCCTGGTTTCTCCCACATATCACATGTTCTTGAGAATTTCACAGTATAAACTCATTTACATTTTAGGAGAATTTCAGGCTTTGGTGAGAAAATGGGTGGTAGTTTCCTGTGTTTTACATAATTCTCATATTTTTTACCCCGTGTAAAATGGACTTCCATTTTACTGGACTTTGTTGCCTCACACAGAGGTGTCAAGGCAACTGATCATTTGGGGGAAAAAGAGTAGCGAAATCATCCTGTGGTAGACAAAAACATATACTGTATGTCAACAACTAAAGTAAAATGGTTTTAGCTTTATAGGAATCAGTCATAATACAGCACATCTGATTGAGACTAAATCTATCAGGACAATTTGTGGGTGACACTCTTCTGTGTCTTTTATTGGTTCCTAATAGGTTCCCATTAATCTACCAGCAAGTGAAGTGACATTGCCTTGTGAATTAAAATATGCTGCTGCATTTGAGGACTTCAGTGGAATGTCTTGATTTGTAATTAATGCACCTGGAATGCAGTCCATTATGTGCGTGCGTTAGAGAGTGAAGTGTGAGGATTAGGCCTGATGTCTGTAGAGTCTCTTTGTAATTAAGGGGCCAAAGTGATGGAGTGTCTTTTGAGGGTCTAGTGAGGAAGGAGATAAAGACAGCTGACTGTGTGGCATACAGACAAAAAACGGACTCTATCCATCATCTAATTCATGACTATAGCCTTTAAGACACTAGTTCAAGGATTCTACGCTGCTGCTAAAGGTGTTTCTACCCATAGTAAATTTAGCATATTTAAAGCTAGTAAATAATCTGGACTGAGTATTATTGAGTTATCCAAGTAACACAAACATACTGCATTTTTATAGTCTTAAATAATTGAAATAATACACAAACAAATGAAAATCAATTTAAATTGACCAAGAACAACACCATGTTTTGCAAGTACTGCATATACTGTATGCATCATATTTAGAAACATGCTATAATGATTTTCCATGCTGATAAACTTCAACTGAACAATCTAAAGCAAAGCACATGCAATTGGAGTCTGATAATTGCACCAATATTAAATTAAGCTATTTATTATAGATAATGCATTTGCTTCCTGACCTTCTATAACAATAGGTTTCTTTATCTTCTCTAGAAATATTGTATTCAATGCCTGCTCACAGTCTGTTTGTGTGAAGGCCCTCTTATGAAATAAGTGTCAGGTTCAAATGGAAATATTAACTTCTCACACTAACATTTCATCCTGCTGAAGTGCTACCCAGCCCAGCTATTATATGATTATGCATTCTGAGTGTTATTTTATATTCTGTGTATGACAGCAACAGGGTAGATGTCTTGAAGATGTACATGAACACGTTATCAAAGAATATAAACTGCAGGAATACCTATACACTCAAAGCATGAACAAAATCCTGTTACTTTGACACAAAGAATTTTAAGTAATTATATGAAAACTGTTTTGTTTTCAAAAGTAATAAAAATGCAACAGGTACTTAAGCATGGGTTGACAATCACATTTAATGACAGCCTGTTTAGAAACATAATTTGAAGGAATTTACAGTATGACTATTACATTTAGATAATGTAGAAGCTTAAAATATAAGCAAGAAAACAATCTGAATGTCTAAACACAATATTATGGCACAGGTGGTACTGTCTAATGACACCCCTGAGCTAGACTCCAGTTACACTATACCTTGAGCAAGGTATTTTACCTACTGTACATTTCTCCAGCAAACTCAACTGCATAAATTGAGGGACCAAGTACGAATGTAAAGATGGTACTTGTAGCTTTTGTTACTTTAGATAAAAGCATCAAGAAAGCAAATAAACAAAAAATATATAAGGTCAAAATAAGCTGAACCAGACATCATGTTACAAAATAAACTAGAGAACACAATTAGGCCCATCTAGCCTGTCTAGTAAATGATATTTTAATTCATATATACTGTAAGTACAATATATTGAAATCAAGGACACAGTACACATAAAGTGTACTGTGTTGACACCTGAAGAAGGCTCCACGGCCGAAACGTTGTGTTCTCTTTCTTCTTTTTTTCAGCATGGAATAAACCTATTACTTGTTCCTTTGCAGCCTACGCATGCTGACGCAGCTACCCACCTGAACTACGTACACATAAAGTGTTCTTTATTTTTTAAAATGTTATTTTCCTCAATTGATCTACAGTATAAATGATTCATCAATCGTTATTTATTTTTTATTCAGGACTTATGCATTGACTTCTTAGAATCTTCAACTTTATTCTATTTATTCGGCAAGTATACTGTAACAAATTGAATATCATTACAAACTCACATTTTTTAAAATAAAATATCACTTTAGTTACAAATTGTTGTGTAAATTATTGTAATGTTGAATTTTTATATCTGTACATATACTTTTTATTTCAGTATGCCAAATCTAAGAACTACTACCAGTTCACCGACTCCTGAAGTTCTTAGAAAAATCAGATATACAGTAGTGTGTTGTTATGTTTAGTTCTGTTTTGGTCTGTACGAATTGTGAATAAGGTGAAAAGTGATTTAATAAAAAAAAACTGAATAACAAACATTCTTCACATTTACTAACTGCAAGCCTCACTTTTTTAATATGAGATCAGATCATAATGGCATCTATCATCTTTTTGGCTCAGAAAACTGGGTGCTGTATAACACTAATACTGTGTAGAGCAGAGGCTAATTTATTTCTGTTGCACCCTGTATTGTTTGGTTGATATTGTTGTTAAACATTTTACAGCAGCTCAATGTTTTGTTTTGTTTTTTCTAAAGGCATCTTGGCACTATTCTATAATGTCACAGCAGGATAACTACCAAATTTGGCCACATTAGAAAAAAATCTTAGTTTTGCTGTCCTAGGCCAGCTAAGAAAATAAGATATTTAAATTGATATGTATTCCATTTTATTTCATTACTTTGCATATCCTATGCAGTTTGGAAATGTATTTGTATTTTCTATATTGTCACATCCTCCTTTTAATCATTTGTAAATGTTTGTTATGCTCTTATTGTCACGATTATTACAATAGTACAAAAATTTGTAGAATTATTTACTTGATTGTAAATAATGTATATTTTTATTTTATTTCATTGTATTGTTCTTATGTGCAAGATTCTTTCTGGTTTCTATACTGCTCCTTGCCCGGTATGCTAAAACCCAGATTTGATCTGTGCAACATCTGTTTTCACCCTTAGGCTTGCTAAACTGTATTTTACATATTTATATATTCACAAGGCAACCATTAGAAACATAAGTGACAGGACTTTTGACAAACAACAGAAGACTTACAAATACAGCATAAGCATAAAAACAGGCTAGGTCTACTTTGAAAGTCCTGAATAGGATGAATAAAGGGATACTTCTGATATGAAAATAAACAGCTCTCTCTCTTTCCTAGCATTAATCCCGCATCAGCAGGGTCCGCTTGTCGGCACACCAGTCTCCATTTGGTGGTTTGAACCAAATCTTTGAGCTGACATAGCCGTTAACTGTGACTGTAATGTAGCCAATTCATAGAGGGGGATTATTAGGAGGCATGGGAAATTTGGCCAGGACGCCGGGGTTACACCCTTACTCTTTTAGAGAAACACCCTGGGATTTTTAATGACCACAGAGAGTCAGGACCTCGGTTTTACATCTAAACCGAAGGACGGCGCTTATTTACAGTATAGTGTCCCCGTCACTATAACTTCTGAAAATAGTTTTTACTATTTGGCTAAAGAATAGTCCACAGTCGTGCAAGGCATACATATTGGAGCTAATTGCAGAATGCCACCTGAAAACCCCAGTTCTAAGAGCTTGTTATCATTAAAAAATAAGTTGATGTAGTAAACAAAACATTTAATCCACATCAGGGGAATTCAGTGCAGTGTAAAAAAAAGCATTATTTAAAACATTTAAGACATTCATTTTTAATTACTTGTTTTATGAAGCAATTTTTTAAAAATATATATTTGATCTTTTAATTTTTTCCATTATTACTGGATAAATTATAGAAATCTAAAAGATTATAACATTGGAAAAATACTTTTTACACCCTTCAACTACAAATATGTAATCTAGTGATTAATAAAATTATTAAGTCTGAAAAAGCCTGTTGATCTAATTTTCCTTACCAATGATGTGATATACAGTATACTGTAGTACCCTTCACATGTGTGTTGGGACAAACTTAAAATGTATTTTTGCTTTACCGTCAAGCAATTACTATTTGTGATCACAAGATTAATTCCAGTGATTTCAAGTGACCATAACTACTGGGACACATTCAGTTTAAGCTGATTTCAGAGTGAGAAAGTCACTATTTGCTTTGAGATCCCTTTGAGATAGGAACTGTGTGAAGTTTGTGATGAAGTTCATCAGAAGTATGTATGGAAGCATTTTATGCTACGCAAGCAGAGAAATTTATTATATTTCTGAAAAACCTCATAATTCATTGGGCAGATGCCATCATTAATTACATCAAAATAATATACAGACGCAGCATTCTAAATGCACGTACCCTGTACTGCTCAACATTATCTGCAGTTTAGCATGTTATACCACAGTACGAGATTGGCTGGCCAAAATGATCAACAGGCAGCACTCATGGTGAAAGGATTCCTTTATTTAATCTCTTTACTGTGCATGTTTAAATCCACTTAATATTGTAAACCATCAATGTTTATCTTAAATTTGATAAGCTTACCTGTAAGTGTTGACAAGAAGCAGCATCAGACACATAACATATTGCTGCCACTAATATGCTTCATAGTAGAGATTTTGTTCACTGATGCTGGGTTCAGTTTCACTTTGCAGACCACAGAGTATCAATTTCGTCTGACCACTAAATGTTTTACCTTAAAATGTTGGCAATGTAACTTAAAAGATTTGTTATTCATCTGACATGTTTATTTTTGGTCAAAGTGACGTCCTTCTCAAAGCGAGTCCTGACTAGCTCTTACTGTTGGACATTTCCTTCCTTCTCAGCCATTCTAAGCAACTCTGTCTGTTGGCATCATGGCGGCATACCTAACCAGTTTCTCCTGTTAGATTTGAAGAGTTTGGGTGATACGATACACCGTTCACTTGTTAATGAGCAGTTTCACCATGCTCAAAGATATGTCCAGTGACTTTGAGATGTACTGTATTTATACCCTTCTTCTGCTCTGTGTTTCTCTACAGCTTTATTCTTGAAACATATTTTATGAACTGTACAAACAACTCAACCTTCATGGTTGAATCTTAACATGAAATTCACTACCTCACTGAGGGACGTTCCAGAGACAGATGATTCAAAATAAAAACACGAGGTACAATTACTGCACACAAACACAGGCCATTCTTTTAAAAATGTGTAAATATTATTCACAATCCACATGGTGGATGACTGGAAGCTGGTGAATACTTTTTCAGTGCATTATATATACTGTGTCAGAATTGATAGACAGGCAGAATCAGAGAAATGGAAGGGAAATGCAAAGCACAAACCTATAATATTGAATAAACTAAATGCTTTTGGCTAGAAAAAGCTGTATTCTAGATGCATTTTGACATACAGCAATTATTGATTCTATTAACAGTTTTGATTTTTAATAATTTTTAATTGCAGCTAATTAGTATCTCCATAAACAAAACTTTGCATACCACTGCTTCAAGTGAAATTCAGTACTACTATAAAGTAACAGGGAATTACAGTATATAATATGCCAAAATTAAAAAAAACTTACATAAGCAAAAAGACGAGATGCAGCTCTGGTAATAGATTTTCCACTACTAATTACAGTGTTTTTTGTTTGTCATAAAAAGCACATGCCTGAAATTGATTTAAAAGGTCAAGAGGCAACAAAAGAAAGTAATCTAAGATATCCATTGTTTTAATAATCAGTTGGCTCCATTTAAATTCTAAAAAGGCACTGAATTAGACTAAATGCATACATGAGAAAAAATAATTGAATACAACTGTTTTGTTTTCTTAAGTTTTCTCAAAACTATTTTGTCTTGCTTTCTTTGTCTCTCAACTGTCCCATGTTTTATTTTCCTTTTAGTACATTACCAGGGTATATTACAGGGTGAACCTGTCTATAATGTAGTTTACACATACTGTAGATTATCATTCCTACATTGATGCTGGTATCTTTCTTGTCTCTAAATTCCTTCAGGCTCACTGTCTTTCCTGTCTTCTCTGAAGTGACATTTTAATTAAAATAAAGAAAACATTAGCAGGAGCAGACAGTGTTACTCCCTCCATCTCTCTAATATCCTCTCTTGTCCTTTCTCTGTCAGACAGTGCTTCTTGTGGCTCCCCTTTTAGTTCCCCTCCCTCATTCGTTCTGCTTTTCTGCTTGCCTGTCATTATTTCCTCTTTCCCCTTCGTCTCTCTTTTCTTTCGTCTTTATTTTTTCCCCGACCTGTGCACACAGTACCCTCTTTGTGCCTTGAAAGGCTGATTTCTTTCAATGTATTCCAGTGCCCAATGGGCAGTGTATCAGGGAGAAAAAATGTCTCCCTTTCAGCTTCTTGCAGCAGCTCAAGCTGAACCTAACAGGGGCAGCTCTTTCAAAGAGCTTTTATTATACCAGAATAACGTCCTGTACCATCAGTTGCAACATACATCTATATGATACTGCCTGCTAGATCCTAGAATTCTATGGCAATTTTAGTTAAGGATCCATTATAATGTAGCATTTAAAACACGGAAGATTTTAGAATAAAAGAAAAAAAAAGTAGAACATCATAGACCTGGGCCACAGATCCATTCAAATAAGTTTCATGCCTCATCAGTCGCTCACAGGATTGTTTACACCTATGCTGTGTTGTTATTGTCAGAATCCGTTATTGAAGAATTACTGGTCAGACTGCGCACAACATTTAAATCACTATGCTGATCATGGCAGACCCTTTTTACACTCATTGAGAGTTGCTGAATGAAGACAGATAAAATTGTCAAAAATATATTATTGAGTGGCATAGTGGCATAAAGGTTAGTGTCGCTGCATCATAGCCCAGAGGGCTCATAATTTATCCCTTTCTCTTTGGCTTTGTGATAAGCTGGTGACCTGTACAGAGGTAGAGCAATTATGTGCTTTCAGTCCTGCCTAGTGAACTACATTTGAGAATAGGTGAACTTCAACAGGAGAATTTCCCAAAACTGAAAGATGGATATTTGTTGGCTTTTATAGGAAACTAATTATTTTGCTAATTATTCAAACTTTAAGAATTTGCACAGGTAGAGATGTTAGTACATCAGTATGATCACGGCCCAAGAAGTTGTTTTAAAATCAATATTTCTGCTGTGCTCCTGCACACATCTTGAACAATATTTGCACATCTAATGAAAAGTCTTCATTAAATGAAAAGATGAAAAAAGAAGTGTATCGTCTTAGGTTTCCTGTCACTAAATCTCAGTATTCTGAGATCTAGATCTAGATTTAGATCTAGAAAAAAAATCAAAATTTTGATATTCTACTTTTTTTGTCACATATTTGTTCCTTATGTGAACAAAATATTATTTTGCAATAAATAAACAAAAATGTAATGTTATCAAAAGCAACAATACAAATAATTCAGATAACATTTATTAATTGAAATTGTGCAAAGTAACAACTGCAACAGCACAAGGTCAATCTGAACATTTTTTCTTGACTGTAGCTGGTAGGAATTCAGCCTTTTAATGTCCATATTAATTTACCACACTTCAGGGATCCATTAGCAGTGTTTTTGAGCACAGTAGGTCTTCCATATTCAAATACAACAGCCTTTCTGAGATGAATGTATTCTTAAAATTGAAGTATATAGAATTCGAAAAAGATCTATAAGAATTTTTTTTAATTTAATGTTTCTGTTTTTGGGTCAAGAAAATGTTAACTATACCAATAAAATTATAACAGATATGGTCCGATCGTATTTATTGCTTTCATTATACTTAGCACAATATTAGAACAAAATCTATTAGGCATTAAAAGATTTTTTTTTTTACCAGAGATCCAGGTTTCTTTGCATTAAGGCAGTATTACATATTGCTCCCTCTTAATTACTTCTATTGTAAATGACAGTGACAACACCAGCACATTCACCACTATAATTCCAGCCCTGCCAGCATTTCACCTTCATTTTACATGTTTTAAGTGGCCCACCATTATTTCTCACAGATTATATTCCTTCAGGTTCCAAGCTTTTACTGTTGGTCCACACTTGGCAAAACCTGCATGGTCTTCCGTTTCATTGTTCTCTCAGTGTTTCACTCACTCCGATCTTTCCTTAATTCTACATCTTCATGAATATCAGGCACTGGGGTGTTCTATCCAACTCACTTATTCAAATGCTTAAGCACAACAATAACTTTAAGTTTGATCTGCTCTTTCAACTCTTTATTTATGGTCTTTCCAAAGTACACCATCTTTGTGAATAACCAATGACCCTTAGTCTCTGACTACACCTACTGATTCTGTTGTGCCATTTAAATGATTGCAGAAAATAAGATCCTGTCTTAACAACATCCTGAAAAAGGTCAAATTAAACTTACTATGACAGAGTGGTGCAGCAGAATTCTGAAAATTCATAGGGTTAGAAGGTGGAGCTAAGATTTTATCTTCTTATTTCATCTTCTTATTTTAGCTTTAACAAGCATAGATCAATTAACGTGTGACCTACTACACAATCCAATAAGGATTGCAGACCAATAAACCTGATCAAATACATAGGAGGTGTGTTCCAAAGTTCTCAGTAGTTCACATGAACTTTTTCACAATACTGCATTAGTATATTGTATAATGTTGTTATTAGAAAACATTGGTAAGTTAATAATCCTGATCTGGCTCTGAGCACTCTGGAATTAGGAGACCAGACAATCCATATGAGCACAGATCCCAGAGGAGTTTTTTCTGTATGCACCAAGCTACAGATAAGGCATTAGTTTTCATATTATAACAAGGATTTATGATGGGATTGTGAAGTCACTGGAACGGGAAACTTTGGGGTACAAAAAAAAACAACAAACCATCAGAATTTTTGCTGTATCTCATGATAAATCTAATGTACAGTGGTGTGAAAAAGTGTTTGCCCCCTTCCTGATTTCTTATTTTTTTTGCATGTTTGTCACACTGAAATGTTTCAGATCATCAAACAAATTGAAATATTAGACAAAGATAACACAAGTAAACACAAAATGCAAATCCAATACAGATGTTGTGGCATGACTTTAAAAAAGCGGTTAAGGCTCGAAAACCCTCCAATGTGGCTGAATTACAACAATTCTGCAAAGATGAGAGGGCCAAAATTCCTCCACAGCGCTGTAAAAGACTCATTGCCAGTTATTGCAAACCCTTGATTGCAGTTGTTGCTGCTAAGGGTGGCCCAACCAGTTATTAGGTTTAGGGGGCAATCACTTTTTCACACAGGGCCATGTAGGTTTGTATTTTTTTTCCCTTAATAATAAAAAGCTTCTTTTAAAAACTGCATTTTGTGTTTATTTGTGTTATCTTTGTCTAATATTTCAATTTGTTTGATGATCTGAAAAATTTCAGTGTGACAAACATGCAAAAAAATAAGAAATCAGGAAGGGGGCAAACACTTTTTCACACCACTGTATATTCATGTAATGTAGGTATCCAATTGGTAAATTGCTTTTTTAGCACACTGTAGATTTCATTTGTAGGGGTAGAGTTTCAATATACAGTATACTGTATATTTGCACAGACACTAACTCTGCATAATTTTATATTCTCTGAATTAACATGTACTGTAGTAACCAGTGTCAGCATTTAATGACAGCTGCCATGCATGTATTATACAATACTATTTTTCCAAAATACTGAAAAACTGTTTAAGTATTTTCAACAATATGTTTAATTTTTTCTTAGATTTTTTAGCTCATTTTAATGCTATTCCTTTAACAAAGTAAAAGGAATTCTGGCCATCACAGAGGACAGTCACCACCCCGGGCATGAGCTCTTCACCCCACTGCCCTCAGGCAAGAGATATAAGAGCATATGGACACTTAACACTAGATTCTTCAATAGCTTCTATCCACAAGCATTGAGACTGGCGAACACATTTAGCCATCCCCCTCGGACCACACCTACACCATCACCATCTACCTCTTTATGATTTCTTATCTATTGCACATCTCCAGTCATTGTTTACACGTCTGTATTGTTTACATTCAAACTGTCTACATGTTTACTTGCACATTGTCTATTGTCTGTTTGTACATTGTCTTGATGCACTGTTTGCACTTTGTCTTGTTTTTTACACTTGTTTTACAATCGAGAGACTTTCTGTAAGTAAGAATTCCATTGTACCAGTACCGGTTACATATGGCAATAAAGTTCATGTTCAGTTCAGTTCAGGTGTTGAAATGCCCAGGTATATAAAAGTGAATGTTTCTGAAAATACATCAAAGCAGCTACACCACATCTTGCAGAAGTACTCACGTGAGCATTCATGTTTTTAACATAATATTAAGTTTAAAAAATTTGGATGCATAATTTTATCATTTAAAAAACAGGACACCCATTTACTAAATACTTTTGCAAGGCAATGTATATCTTTAAAAAACATACATAAAAGTACAGTTTGAACTTTCTAGTCTCGTTTAACAGCACTTCATGACATCACTGTATAAAAATACAGTTTATTTTTATTTTTTTAAACAAATACATTTGTCACAAAGTGAAAAACTACATAAATAATGTAGTTATTATTGTAGTCAAATGCAAAGAATGCTACTTTAATGCATTATTCTGCTCTGCATCACCCCCATTAATGAAATGCATTAATTTTAAAACACCCCAAACGATTAAGCTTTATGGTTACCAAAATGCATTTGAGTACAATAAGGACTACCTCACTGGATGCATTACTAAACAACCTATTTTTATTTAGGAAAAGTACAGTACGTTTACATATTTAGAACATCAGTACCTTCTAGAACCTCTTATGCTACCATTCACTACTCCATCCGCTACCAGGATTACTAGAAAACAAGCTTTGATTAGATCAGGTATCTCACCGTGTTACATCAAAGTTATTTTTTCAGTTATTTTTGGTAGTCTTATATTTATAAACCCACATTTGTATTTAAAAGCTAGAAGAATTCAATAACACTCTAGGGTCAAGTTTCATTTTTCCCAATTCATCAGATTATACAGTAGATGAATAAGGCCCTATTCCTGGAGTACAAGTAGGTTCTATTTTTATGTGCAGAGTCATTTTACCTCAATGCGCCTTTATTCCTACTTGACTATACTGACAAATTTGAGAACAAGGTTGCCCTGTTAATCACATGAGCGTTTTCCATTGAGTTTGTGGGAACCACGTCACTACCACCTAGGATCATTTGACTGCATTTTCCACTCTACCACAGGAAAACTAACCAAAAGTTATTACTATAGTATTATAAAGTATTACTACATATAACAGAGGATTGGGAATCCAGCACAATGACCAGTTCAGAAAAATAAAGTCTAACTCATTTTAAGTGATATTATTTCACTTAAAAACACTCAGAAGCTTTTCTTTGCTCTTTAATCACCTTCCATCAGCAAAACGCCAAATATTCAAGTCTTCCCAAACAAAAAGTTTATTTTGAGAGGAAAACTATTTGTTAACCGTTGAGCCTTGTTACTCAGCTAATTACTGTTGCCAGAAATGTAGTTTCCTTGTTGAAACTGGCCAGGGGAAACTCCAAAATTTAGCAGGGGGGAGAGATTGCTCAGAACTCTTGGTCCAAAATACAGTATATTCCCTTTATGACACTGCCCCACATTCTGTCACACAATGTGGTAGATACATCACAATGACCACCTTTGCTATTTCTAACAAAAAAACAACATTCCATTGTCAGTGTTATTTGTGACTACTGTGAGCTTCTACTGCAATATTCAAGCTCTCAAAGCAGGTATTAAAATATGTATTTACTCCTACCAAATGAAATGGTACTCAAGATGACGTTAAGCACAATAGTGCCTTGTTCTTCCTTTATAAGCAACTTGTAGATGCAACTGAGCCTGCATTCATCCAGAAATTAAATGAACCGCCCTGTATTAAACTTTGCATCATGACTGTCCTGAAGGAAAGGTGCATACATTGATTCCATAGCCAATCATTTTAAGGAATTAAAAAAATATTACAGTATGCTACATATGTGCTCTGTGCTTTTCTATCCACTTGTTTAATTCCATGTATATGTGCCATTGAGTACATTGAGATCATTTTAGCGAGTTTCATCTATACAGTAGGTAACCTGCAGAACTGTATTATATAGAAAAAAATCAACTATTCTCTAAAACCTATGAACCATCCAATGGCTTTGGAGAGTGCAGGACTTTTTCATCTGCAAGCATAATAGCTTCTCAAGGGTGACCTGTTCTTAGCTTTGGCATTTTTTGTTATTTTCCTACATTTTGTACAGCTGACCAATAGCACTGTCAAAGACAACATGAATCTGTGACATTGCCACTATACACAACAGTCATTTGAAGCAGTAAGCCTTTAAGCTACACTGTGCCATCTGGGAAGGATACTAAATTGTGACCCTGAGCCATGCATGGCTCTGTGGAAGCATAATAGAATCAGGTACAGCAATCCAGGGCTCCAGCAGTGTGTCGACTGGTATTTATTGAGAAAAGGTGTGTGATTAGAGATTGGCACAGAAAAGCTGCTGCTGCAAGGTCAGGCAATAAGACAAAGTGGCTTCCATTGTAAAAATCCCAATAAATAACTACAAAAACTACTGACAGTCTTGAAAGCTAACGGACAGGCAAAACAAATCTAAGGCAAATTGGAAAGCATGGCGAAGAAGGTGAGTTTTTCTGTTCCTCCCTCTCTTTCTTCAGATGCACCACAAGCCAGTGACCCAGCGATTAGCCTATGTGTTTACAGTCATTACCATGGATCAGTGCCCTGGGGAGCGTTGGGTGATTTGCTGAGAAATCGAGTCTGAGAGCTGATGTGACAGTCCACAGTCACAAACACTACAGAAAAGGGGCACTCAGCCCCGTACAACGGTTGGTGTTTTCTTAAGGTAACATCCTGAACAAGCCCAAGGGTGAGACAGCCTCTGAAGCAGACTACGATGTGATCACATTACACACGTTGATTATAAAGTTTTCCTGAATGGATAAGCCAGAGCCAAATGCTGACAAAAGTGAATATAACCAGAAAATCCCTTTCCACTCGGTACCTTCTTGCCTAAAGAATATGGTTATATATGATGTACTTCCAACTTTTATATTATCATATGTAATGTATTATTATACAATTAATATATTTACATATTAGTGTATGTAGTTTAAAGAGGAAATGATGATGCACTTAATAGTAGAAATCAATTTTAAAAAAAGAACAATGGTATTCAAGTTTTGTGCCATGTTTTGAATTAATACATTATTTTTCAAAATCCATCTCGACACTAGAGGAATCACTGTATCAAGCAATGACCAGTGTAGAGGGGATAGATTTTCATTGTTGTGTATAATGAAGTTAAACAATAGCAAGATGGCAGTAGTTTTTCATAACTACTGAGAACTGTCAAATTGTCTAATTAAGCACAAGATACAGTATGAATTAGATAATCCTGTCAATTCAAAAAGTTTCAGGGAGACTGAAATGAAACTTTCAAATTCAGACAAACACCACTGAGATGAGAATGTCAACCATACACATAAGAAAAATAATCTCATAATGGTTCTGATTGTACTGGAAATTACTGTGTGACTTGTACTGAAGTTGTGACATTATAATACATATATATTTCCACTGACATAAGCTAGGTTCCTCAAATATGGGAAAAATCCATATACAATGTGAAGTGAACTAAATATGTGTTCTGAAGTTGAAACAATGTGGAAAATTGGTTTACATAGGAACAACATTTTGTTGAATGAAGGGCATTCAAAGCTTGCAAGAAGAATGGAAATTGAGCACAAATAGAGTGGTGAGTGTTGCACTTACAGGCTTTGCCGCAGCTCTTCTGTGTCTCTGGATGTCCCTAGTGACTGGAGGCTCTTCTCCAGTGTCACAACTGTGCATGAAGGAAAGAAACAGAGATGGAAAATTATTCTGTATATAAATGAAGAAAATTTCTATACCATTCTATAATCAGATTAGTGTTTTGTTTTGTCAATATACCATAGAAACCCCAATAGTAATGGGCAGCAGGTCTGTAGCTCATTGGGTTTCAACATGGCGCTAACGCAAATACTCCTGATGTCAATTCTTCAAGGTAAGACTGCTCCATGCCTTCAACTAAAGACTTAAATTTTTAAGGATTACTCAGCCTAATGCAACTAGAGTCACATCATCATCAATATCAGTGGACAGTCACATCCACAACCAGACTCCATCTGATAGGAATTAACTGTCTTTTAAACATTCCACAGAGCAATGTATATGTAGCCTAGGGAACTTATACTTATCATGTACAGTGGATATAAAAAGTCTTTACACCCTTATTGAAGTTGCAGTTTTTTGTGATGTAAAGCCAGAAATCAAGATCAATCATGTCAGACATTTTTCCATCTTTAATGTGACCTTGTAACCAACAAAATTCAAGAGAAAAACAAATAGATAAATATTAGGAACGATAATTGAAATTAAAAAACCTACAACACCCTGGTTGCATAAGTCTTCACACCCTTTTATAATGGGTGCTGTGGCTGTGTTCAGAGTTAACCAATCACATTCAAAATCATATCCAAAGATGAGTAGCATACACCTGCCATCAATGAATGTGATTCTGATTAACCCCAAATAAAAATCAGCTGTTCCTGTAGGATTTCCTTGAAACTTTCGTGGTTGCATCCTACTGAGATAGCCATGGTCTGCAAGGAGCTAACTAAATATCTACAGGATCTTATTGTTGAAAGGTACCAATCAGGAGAGGGGTATAAAAGAATATCAAAGGCATTGAATGCACCATGGAGCACTGTGAAGACTATCATCAATAAGTGGAGAAAATGTGGCACCACAGGTGTAACGAAAGCGTTCTTTCCGGACCCTATGCAGATGACACAATCCAGGTTAGAGTGGGGAGAACACGGGGAAAAAAGTGTGCGGGAGTTGGGAATAAAAACAGGGGGCGTGTCCATGGTGCGCTGGTGTTCGGGGGAGGTGTGGCCGAGGCAAACAATCCAGAGCTGAGTCCAAGATGCAGCAAAAGTCCAAAGCCAGGTGATCCATCCCAGACAGACAAGGTTAAAACAAGCACCGGGTTGGGACCGGCACGGGAACGGAAACGGAAATGGAAACTAAAACCTTGACAGGACCAGGCGCTTCCAAGCCCCAGACTCACCTGGTACGGGAACCAATGCAGAGAGTAATCGCCTGGCTTTTATAGGACGAGGACAAGGAGCAAGGAAGGGTTGGAGCGTCCTTAAAAGGAGGGGTTTATGATCGTGACAACAGGGACATTGCCAAGATTGGGATGACCCTCCAAAGTTGATGACAGGACAAGGAGATAACTTATCAGGGAGGCTAACAAGAGGACTACAGCAACATTAAAGGAGCTGCAGGAATTTCTGGCAGGTACAGCTCACTCCTTGCATGTGACAACAATCTGCCGTATTCTGCACGTCTGGGTTATGGGGTAGGGTGGCAAGACGGAAGCCATTTCTCACATTCAAGAAAATTCAAGCCCATCTAAATTTAGCAAACAAATACATTTAATCCCCCCCAAACCATGTGGGAAAATGTCTTATGGTCTCAAAGGTTGAACTTTTTGGCCTTCTGTAATTCTAAAAGATATGATTGATGCAAAGACAACACAGCTCATCATCCAAAGAACACCATACCTACTGTGAAGCATGGTGGTGTCAGCATCATGCTTAGGGGCTGCTTCTTTTCAGCTGGGACAGAGGCTGTAGTCTAGATAGATGGGATAATGACTAGCTCCAAATATCAAGATATTGTGGCACAAAACCTGCTGGCCTCTGTCAGAAAGCTGAAGATGAAGAGGTATTTCACTTTCCAACATGGTAACGACCCAAAGCACACATCCAAGTCAACCAAGGAATGGCTTCAGAAAAAGAAGATTAAAGTCTTGGAATGGCCCAATCAGAGCCCAGACCTCAATCCCATAGAAAACCTGTGGAATTACCTAAAGAGCTTGAACTTTTTTGCAAGGAAGAGTGGGATGAAATTACAAAATCCAGGTTTGCAAAGTTGATGGAAACATATTTACAATGACTTATTGCTGTAATAAATGCAAAAGGTGCTTCCACAAAGCATTAGTTGGGGGGGGGGGAGGGGGGTGCACACTTATGCAACCAGGGTGTTGTAGGTTTTTTTAATTTCAATTATTTTCCTAATAATTATCGGTTTGGTTGCAAGGTTACATTAAAGATAGGAAAATGTCTGACGTGATTGATTTTGATTTCTGGTTTTACATCACAAAAACCTGCAATACAATAAGGTTGTGTAGACTTTTTATATCCACTGTATATATTCTACAACCCCTTATGTTATTTCACAAAAAAACACAAATTGTACAAATTAACACCACACATGCTGCATTCTTTAATGTACACTTGTTTGTAACTGCAATTATAAAATATGGAGTACAAAGAGCAACAAATCCCTGCCCATTTAATTTAGCACAAACTAGCTCTTCTGGTGTGCCTAATGTGACTTTTGCACTTGATGGGAGGCTTACCATTGGCATTGATCTGGAAAATGTTGGAGGAAGTCTCCTGGAAGACATCTTGTAGCTCTGAAGGACTGACCTGTGTGGCTACAAAGAAAAATAACAGTCAAACAATTACCAGAAACTACACTAAGCATGTGAAGATGATATCATTTAGACTTATATTAAGAGTTATTTTACATGTCAGTGGAAGAACTACAAAGTATCTTAATGTTGACATAGTTCTGCCATATTAGAATGAGACCATCTAAAAGAAGCCCTCTAGTGACCTGGCTGCAATAGCTTTTAGAGAACATTTGAACCAAGGTTTCCCTCTCTGTACTTTTTATGATAACGGTCTCATAGGCTCTTGCATTTCAAAGTCAGCATCTTTTTTGTGGAGCTTGTCAACAAGAAGAATGTTTAATTCATAAAAAGGTATACAACTTGTTTGAATGAAACACACTTTATGTCAAGAGTTCAATTGTGTTCATAAATGTAATACAAACAAGGAGACTTTTAATAGAAAAGCAAAATATGCAAAGTTGTAGAGAATAGCAATCCAGGCTCCAATTAATCTGTTTATAATACTATACATTGTGTATATTTAGGCACACAAAAATTGCAGTGTAGTAGAATAGTTTTTAAACCTTTACTCTCCTTAACTCCACTTCTCAACCTACATTTGTCAGGTTTACTCATTATTCTATTTATTATTTATTTAGTTCAGACTCTGTTCCAATCTGATTGCTCCTTTTAACAAAATCCTAGTTTGTCAGATTAGGCCTGCATATGTACCTAAAATGCAGGTTTAAAAAAAAAAAATTTCAGCCAGCTCTAGTCTGGTCACCTACTGTAGGCTGCCTTCAGTCACAATGGAGGGGAAAACAAAGTAAAAGAAGCCATATAGAAACTCACTATAACAAACAAAAATATGCAGCAAAAAAGCTGATGCATACTTTTAATTGTAATAGAGCAATTGTAGTTCAACCTTTTACAGTGAGGTAGTCTCAATACTTTGCACTGCAACTATTTTACATGTGTAAAGGGCAGTCTCTGGGGATAATTTCAAGGTATTTGTCACGAACAGTTCTTTCCGGGCCCTATTCAGACGACACAATCCGGTCGGTGAGGACACAGTAGGGAGAAAATCATACAGGAGAAGGGTATGGAGACAGGGGGGTGTGTCCAAGGTGAGCAGGTGTCTGGGGGAAGTGAGTCCCGGGCGAACAATCAAAGACAAAATCCAAAACGTAGAATCCAAAATAGAAGAGTAGTCCAATGCCAGACGATCCATCCGAAGGAATTAAAAACCAGGAGCCGGATCGGGACCAGCGGGGGAAATCAGGAACGAAGGGTTAAAACCATAACGGAGCCAGCCGCAGCAGGACCCTCACAAAACGGGATTCAATGAGGAACCAGGAGTGACATCAGCGACTGGCTTTTAAGGTGGAACGGAAATAAGAAACAGGTGCAGGTAATGGGGCAGAACAAGGAAGGGCTGGAGCACCCTTGAGAGAAGGAGAAGCGATCGTGACAGTATTCACACAGAACAACTGCAACCTGGGCAGACTACCTTACAATGTGAATCAGAAAATTCTGGACAGCACAATCTTTTTTACATTGGCAATTGCAGCATTAATGTGAATAATCCAATTATATTTAAGGCTAGACTACCTGCTGTGATAGAAAACATGCATGCATGTAAAGGATACATAATGCCAAATGCACTAGGCAAGTGGAAGCTGACGCAGATTCAAAGTATATCAAATAATTGCTGTTGGATGTCCCCAACGAAACGGAAAGCTTCGAGAAATTCTAATTTTGCAAGATTACAATGGATGTATCAGAAAACCTCCTGCAGCCATCAGAATCTAGTGACTATCCCCACTGTTTCAATCTGAGTCTATGTTTTTAGATAGGCAGTAATTTAGATCTGTTGTACTTACTGTATATCAATGCATTTGCAGATTGTTTTCTCTTTTTGTGATTTTTGATTTCACTGAGATCCATCCCAGTTTAACGTTGCAATACTGTGTTAAACTGTTGTTTAGCTGGGGAATTTTCTCAGTTAATGTTTTAGAAGCCTCAGGATAATTAAAGTTACTGATCTTCACCTCCCATATTGCCCTATTGAAACAAACTCACAGCCCAGATCATCATTGCTCTCATTTACAATCTAAGGTTATTTCAAGGTTATCCAGTGATTCTGTATCTTTAGCCAGATCCCTCTTCAATGTTTTATACAAGAGTCATCAGCAGTTTGATTTCGATAAAGCATTCAACCAGAATAGTTTCCCTTTTTTTCTACATTTTAACCTCAGACTTATGGTGACTACTAAAGTTAAAATATGACCTTTTGGAAGCTATTGAAATAACACAACTACTGTATGTATCAGTTTACTATTTATTAGAAACAGTCATTTCACTGCATCATATTGTTGTAAATGGTTAAATTTAGCTAAAATATGTATAAATACATATTCTAATTAAAAAAAATGAATACATACTGCAGTGTATACTTAAAGAGACATAGTCTTGTAAGGCAAACAATCATGAATCAAACAAAAAGACCATACTTTCATCTAATTACTCATTAAAAACAAAGTAGGATTGTCAAGGATAACAAACTTTGAGACCATATCTCCTTTAAGATTTATTTCCTGTTTTTCCTATTTACTTTATTAGATAAAAAATATTATTTGAAATATAAATCCACCAGCCATCAGGATAAACAATGTTATATAGTCAAGGTAGAATGGAGTGTCTCTTACATACAACTAACACAAAACCAATATACACGCTTCGCTCTTAATTTTGCAGTAATTATACAGCCTACATCAAAATCAGAAAGAGTTACAAATGGACCTGTGATTCAACATCATTTTCTTTTCAAAAGGATTTTTCCAGTTCCTGGTATGGGCACAACCTCAAATTAATCAGACTGAATTAATCTGTAAACATATGCAGCATACACCATGGGGCATAAATTATGTTTAATGTGTTTTCTGTTAAAATAGAGTAAAAAAAGAGATCCAATGTACATATTACACTCTAGTGAACAAAACAAAATTTCCTTGTATACACCTACTTTAGGTGATAGTCCTTAAGTTTGGGGTTGACAGACCTAGAAGTAAATGGTGAGATGAGAAAAAGGAGGGTGGATGAGATAGAGGTGAATTAATAGAAAATTTCATTTTTGAGAGACCTAATTACCTGCAAATCACACATACAAATACATAAGATTTTTCATGCAGCACATAGACACTCTGATATCTTGATGAACACGTGGACAGACATAATCAGAAATGTACACAGTATACAGTCACACATAAGGTCTGCTGCACTGCATGATAAGGAAAGTTAAAGTAATAGAAAACACCAAAACTGAATTAATCCTTGTGCTGAATTTGCAATGGGGGAGAAGGGAGTGTGTCTGAGATGGAAACACACCTCCTCTTCGTTAAGAAAAAAATCAAAGGGAAAAACAGAAACATGTCCAAAAACAAAAGTATAGAGCTTTCACACAAGGGAGTTAGAAGTCCAATGACTGATATAATTTAAAGGAAGAAAAGATTCTATCAATACTATAAAAACATTTCTCTGGAATTTTGAATTGGAATTCCAGTCTGTGTATCATTAAAGACATTTTTGTTGTCTCTGATGGAAAAGAATACAGATAACACACTTATAAAAAACTGAATTAAAATATGTGATATCCACTAAATGTTCTGTGTTTCTTTGGAAACTCTGTGGATCTACTTTCGTATCCTATTCATGTTTGAAATCACAGCAATTGCTGACCTTTTCATTAGGTTCACAATTTAAGCATTTACAATGGAGGGGTGTAGAAGAAAGAAGTGATTCACTTCAAAAGAAAAAAAAGAGTACTGCATCTGGTAGATATACTGTAGGGATTCCAACCCCTCCTCTTTACATCTGGCAGGAAAACTGGAATTGCACTCTATTACAGCTCACCATGTTGTGTCCCTTAAGTCATGGACACTTCCAGCATATTCATAACTTCTTCCACCTTGGCAGAAATGCAATGAATCTTAGGAGTGTGGCAATCTGAACAGCTCTATCCACCCCCCTGCCCATAATGCAATACTTCGGAGTTGAGGCCACAGGTGGTGCAGTAACACCACACTGAGCACCGCCAGGAATGTGCTTCAGTCTCGTTGAAGAGCAATAATTATCACTACTCAGAAAACACAGAAGAGCAGGTTCCTTTCTATTGCTTTGAATCAAAGTTTTCCTGCAGCAATCAGTAGTAATTGTTGTGAGCATTTTTTCAAAGTAGGCTATTATATTACAAATTTTAGTCTGTTTTGGTCTTTGATTCCTTTCTAATATGGCAGTTTTACAGTTGGCAGCCCATTCTGCAAAGGATTTACTGTCAGTCTCCTACAGTACATTACCTCGGCAGAGTTCAGCACCATAGGGGCCGGGGGGGAGGGAGAGGAGGCTGCTTTTGTGCATTCTTATCAATATCAATTTCAGTCAGCAGGAAAAGGTTTTCTTTACAATATTGTGCAAATCTTGAATTGGTCTGAAAGGTGTTGAAGCCATGATTACTGTTCTGATAACCCAGTTTAATGCAACTCATTTGTTCATTTTTCAACTGCTTTATCTAATAAAGGGTCAAGGGGTAGTTTGAGCCTATCCAGGGTAAAAGGCAGGGGCAAAGGGCAGGGTACAACCTGGGTGGGACACCAGTCCATCACACGCAGACACAAATATACACACCACCATACCTGGAGCCAATTTTCCCAATTAAAGGGGAACTGCAACGCTATTTTAATATTTTTGGGATAGAAAGCATCAACATTGATGAGTGCATGTCAAACCACAATGAAAGTAAAATGTACACAGTAATGTGTAAAACCTCCAATTTACATCACAAAATAGACAAAATGTACAGGTATGCTCAGCACTGTATTGCTGTCATTGTCTGCGATTCAGAAGGAGGCAACAAAACTTCTAGTGACACGAAGCAACCCTATTATACAGTAAACAAGCAGGCTTATGAATACATCTCTTTAAATCCAATAAAAATATTTCTCTCTACTTCAAGACAGTTTTGCCGACAAAAACTATTTACTTCTTAACTCAGCATGCAGATTATGTGGGAACATTTCTGCAGTGAATTGTCTGCTGCATGATCTGTACTTATTTACTTGCATGTCGCATTACATTAGGCATTACAGTTACTAGTGAGCAGGAATGGCTGCTTCACATCACGTCTCCCAAACTCTCGCTCTCGCCCCTGGTGAGACCAGTAGTTTTGTGACAACACGGTAGCCATACAGTATTTTCACAAAGTTCACAATTTTGTGCTTAATTAAATTTTGTGATACCATCAATTACTGTAATTTATTTTGTAACCAGGATTTAATAACCTGAGAAATTGGGACTACAATTTTTCTTTAACCTACCAGACTTTTTCTGGAAGGAAACAAGAGACCCCAAAGGAAAAGCACATAAACAAGGATAGAACATACATACATGCAGACAGCATCCCAGGAATTTAACCAATGCTAACCACTCCACCACTCCACCAATGTTCTGCCCTATGTGAGCTATGAGCTATATGTTTTAATTTATGTTCCATTTATATTCTATGTTTTTATTTACCTCTCATCCTCCTCCCATTTGACTAGTCAAGAATTCGGCAAGGTCTACAATTTCACATTTTCATGTCACCTTCTAATTATTTTTACAGTGCATGTATGAATAAGGCATAAGGGCTACACTAATTTACCTGTTCAGACAACACCTGTAAATTCTGCAATAAACCCATCCCTTGACCTTACTATCATACTGCTCTGCATTGCTACAGTACATGCCTTTAAATGTATAGGTACAGTATATTGTATCCCTTAACTTAATTATTTCATCCTGTACTATGTAAACTACTCTAGTGCACAAATACATATTATTTTTTAAAATATTTCTAATGAATTTTTATGATACCTTTATCCAGCTTAATGTTTTGTCATATAAAGTATTCTGTTAAACTAATGCATTTGTCTTGTTACATAATTAGATATTCCAGTTTCTCCCCTTATAAAGATTAGATTATCAATTTTAAACAAACTGGTGTCACAGCAACCTTCACTGACTGAAACATGGTTAAAATAATGTTTTCTGAGTTCTGATTGTTCTGAACAGAGCTTAAACTTCCTGAGATGCCACTTTCACTTTGTAGATTGGATTGCACGTCAGTGACATTATAATGACACAAATGCTGCCATTGATATTACTGTGCCTTTAAAAACATGTAACAAAGTAGTTATTGTCAGTTGGTAAATCCATCAATTTTCTTCTTATGGAAATTCTTTCCCTACTTTTGCTAAACTCTTGATAAAACACCTAAAAGTTGTTTTACAAGAAGACAGAGGATTTTGCAGTGCATAATTACTGCAAAAGCCAGCTGAAAGAGACAGAAGCACAGAAGGCATTAAAGTCCTTACTTCGTTATGAAACGCAGGCATGCACCAACTGTTGAGTTTATACAGAATGTCACTCTGTTGAGATGTCTAACTAATTCTTGCTGCTGTGCAGAATTCTGCCGTCTCTAATCAGAGACCCATGTCCATGGAAGTCTGTCTCAGAAAAAATATATAATATTGACAGGTTTTGAAATAATCCTGAAGCACTAAACTTCATTGTTTTCCAGCAGGGAGCACTTGCAAGATGAAAAAAAACATTTGCATAACCAAACTGACTGAGCCCTGTTTTTGAACTGCCAGTGCTGAGACAGACTCCCTGGCCTCTCTCAGAGCTCTACACAGCCTGGGCTACTTCTCTGTGTCTGCCATTTCTGCCCACTTTTCATTGGAGATTCAAACATTGTATTGTAGCTCCTTGTAAAGGACTGAGAAACTCTGAAAATGTGTCTGTGCTGTATTCTACAGTAGACTGTCTACAGTGATAGCAATAAAACCTTATTTTGTTGCACACACAATATGTATTTTACACATAGACAAATACAAATAAGGTAAGTATTGATTTATAAGAACATTTCTTGTCTTTTTCTGCCCTAGACATTCACTTAAAAAACTTAAAAATTGTACAGTCCCTGCTTTTGTCCATTCAACTATTATTATCTTATAGAACCTATGTATTCAGTATATGCAGTTTTCTTTTATCTTATCTCTCAAGATCATCCACAACATATTATCTGCATTCTCAATCAGCTCCACATTGCTATGAGGTTCTATTCTGTTCTGAGTTTAGAAAATGGTTTTAGGATTTTTTAAAACTAAATCTACTACTAAGGAGACATAAACACCATGGAGTGCAGCATAAAAAACCTAAGTATACAAAGTATACTCTATACTTTAGAGCAGGCATCAAAGTTCCTACAGGAACGCAAAGTTATAACCTGCTTGATGTAAAACATCAACAAAAAAATGTGCTTATTTTACAAATACACTAGATACAGTAGCAGTGGACAATCTTAATAGTACCCAGTGTCATAATGCCAGTGACGTATCATAATACTGCAGCCCGTACATCAGATGAAGTACATTTTTAATATATTTTCAGACATTAACTGAAAGTGCTTCATATTTTTTTGCTTTATTGTTTATTGCTTGGTTTCCATTTCTTTTACTTACAGATCTCTGTAATTTATTACTGTGTGTCAAGGGTACTGTATCTAAATGATTACATTTCCCATAAAATGTACTCTAGTCTGTTAGGTAAAATATTGGAAATGTTTGAATGTCTCACTCCAGGCAGTCACAATAGCCAAAATCCAGGAGGCCAAACAATTTTACTGATATTTTACAGTGACAGCACCATTTGTGGTTAAATCATTAAGTCAGTCCTCTCAGACACTTTGTTGGAAAGACAGGATAAAAGGAACACACAGGAAGAAAAAAAAAGAGCTTAACAAGAAAAAGACAGCACTTCCTTCACCAGACAAAGAATCTGTCCAGGTTATCTGAACACAAAATAGGTGCAGTTGCAGGCTTTAAGAAAGGGTCTTCTTGTCTTATATTTGTAGAAATGCTGATTTCCTAAGTGTTATCCTTCTGGCTAAAATAAATAAACATTGTTTAGTGATGCATTATTTTCAATAGGGGAGAACATTTTTCATATGTTTAGAATATATTTTAGTGATCCAGAGTAGGATTTGTTATTTTATAAAAAAAAGGTGCAGTTTCCATCTTTTCTCCTTTACTTTGTGTCTATGTTGCCAGGTAGAGTTCTATGTTTACTATGTCTGTAAAAGGCATGACTCTGATACTTACAGAACAGCAAGTAGTGTGAAATATTGTGTTGTGTAGTTGTAACTTATTGTAAATAAATATTTGTTTCTGTGCTTGCTGGTTGTCACTTTTTAAGCAAAGAAAACTTGTGCTGTGCAATACTGATGAAAAGGAGTGTTATTATTTTTTAGACATTTTCTTTCATTGAGAGCTGATGTAAGAACCTGATGTTTGTTTTTGATTAGACTTAACCCCTCTATTATGTAACAATATTTTTAAACCTGATATTTCCTTACTTATCGAAGTTGCATATTTTAATGCAGCAATATGTTTAGTGTTTTCAGTATCAAATCCTGATGTTTTGATAACAAAATTAAAATTGATCAGATATAATTATAGGTGAGGATATGTTCTATGAAGTATATAACCAAACATATGAGATATATATTAGACATCTTCTTATAAGTTGGACAAAGCATTTATACTGTAAAATAAAAAACATTAGAAGATAGTATTTAAAAGCCCACACTTAGATGTAATTACTGTTGCAAGTCTAAAAGGAACACCACTAAAACCTTTCAAGATTTTGCTAGATAAGAACTGTCAAAATCAACCTTCAGTATTGTGTTTATCAAAACTGCATT
Source organism: Lepisosteus oculatus (assembly GCF_040954835.1). Lineage (NCBI taxonomy): Eukaryota > Metazoa > Chordata > Actinopteri > Semionotiformes > Lepisosteidae > Lepisosteus > Lepisosteus oculatus. Next base: position 20,608,764 of record NC_090705.1, read on the forward strand.
TTCAAAAAGTATACAGTTCACAAAAAAATGGGTTCTCATGACTTTCAAAGCACAAATGGAGAAAAAGTTCAAGATACAGCAATTTTGTCTGCTGTTCATTTCTTGTAAAAATAAAATATAAGTATTGCAGTAGCATAAAGTAGAAACTAAGGAGACAAGAGTGCAACTCCATGAGCTCTGAGTTTTCAGTGAGAGTAACATACAAATGGCCTTGTGAGATCCTCAATTATATCAAATATGTGTTGATTGTATTTTGCTGAGCCTCTTTTTAATAGACATCCATTGATTTTCTTGGACCAATTTTCAGTGGATGTTGTCCAAGATGTACCTGAAGACCTGTTGCCAACACAACAAACATTGCATGCCTTTAGTGTTTTTGACGGAGACCCATCAAAATCAAATATCGAGAAGACTCCTAAAGGCCGTAAGCCAGTGTGCTTTAAAAAAAAAAACCCAGAAAACTAGCTTTACATTACTTGCAGTCTGTAGTAAAGCACTTTTCCTGTGGTTGCAATTGCTGTTCTTTTATTTTGAATTTATAATGAATAGTGTTTCAGGATTGGAAACTGATTGGCAAAAACAATCAATACAATCCATCCATTTCTCAGGCCTTTTACTGTATCTGGTTGAAGGTCACAGAAAACCACAGCCTGTCCTGGGAGCACAGGTTATGAAGTGGAACCAAGAGCACATGACTGCTCTTCCCCTCATCTCAGGGCACTGGGGCACGGGACAATTTCGCATAGCTAGAATGTCTTTTGGAGTTGTGAGGTAACTGAAGCTCCCAGTGAAAGCTCATGAGACCATGATAAGAATATGTAAGTTCTGCACAGACATGTGTCTAGGGGTGGAATAAAAACCTGGGGCTCTGAAGCAATGAGGCAGCTGTGCTAGCTGCCACACCACCCTGAGAAAAATAATGTTTTATTATAAAACCAAGCTATTAAAATGTTGTTTTTTTCATTTTGATATTTAAGGCATGTTTTGCTTTATGGTGTATTTACGGCACCTCTGAACTTCACAGGACAACTTGAATTCTACGTAACAAACAGAAGTAAAACTGAGCATTCCGAATGACTGAAATGGGAAGTAGCACAATGACAGCAGGATTACATTGCTTTACCACCTGGCATTTGTCTCACAAAAACTCTCATCCTGTTCTCTGTCAATGTTTTGTTTTCTTGTGAAATTATGGGTATCAGAATGTGAGACAAGCAGACAATGGCTTCTGTTATGAGACTATTCATATTATATTTTATGATATTTAACTGATTTTACATGAAAATAAAAAATGTAAGCATTAGCCTGATAAATCTTATGAACATCCATTTTATCACATGCATTTATATGTGTTTCATAATAAATGAAGCAGAGCATCTAAAAAAAGCCAGCAGTAAAACTGTGTTCATTCATCTAATGACCTATTAAAACCAGAAGGGTTACTGCCAAGAAGGGGATGTTTTTGAGGGACAGATTGGATCACAATTAGCCCAAATGTAAACATGCACTCTCCCAGACCATCAGAAACATCATGCATTTCCAGAGCAAAATCCCCCAGCCGCTTAGGCTTTAACTGCTTCGCTTCTTAATCTCTGAAGGGTACTCATCAGATATCATTGCTTTGAGTCCATCTCCCTTGTCACGCAGTAGCTTGCCCTACTGCCAGCATTTTATCCAGATTTCTCACAGTTCTTGTCCCAATCTGGGATATGTATTCAAAGTCACTGAGCTCTCACTCGTTTGCTGGAATGATTCCTCACCATCTGTGCAGTGCTAGGTGACCTGGGATTAAAGTGTGATACGATCCCTCCCAATTACTAAAGACTGAACCTTAAGTATTTTCTCTTGAGGAGCCATAAGGTCACACCGCTATATACTGTAATGTGAGCGACAAAGTTTGTTCATGCATAAGACAGGGGAATCTGGGACATCATTTGAGACAAGGAATCACAGAGATGACTTTTCTCAGCTCTTGCATTGGAATGCTGGCTCACTTCATCATCTCGTGTCATGTATTAGCAACCGCCTTCAATGCATTCCTGGTGAGATGTTGTTCGTGTCACCGGTGTCAGAAAGGTGATTCATTGCTATTAAATCCCAGAGTTTTCCTTTCTGTCTTTTGTTCTAGAAGAGGTAATGATGAGTAAGGCCCGAGATTCTCAGTGCGTGAGGTCCCTGTCACGATCAGGTCAGCCAGGCAGTATCCCGTGGTGTCCCCATACTGAGACTGGCAGTGGGTGCCCGGCAATGCCTCCGCCTTGGCACTATGTCTGCCAGCCTGTCAGTCAGATGGCAGCACACTGAATGGGTGGATCTAGTCAGCAGGCTGTGTGATAGCGAGATGAGCACAGAGATTCTTAGTAATATGTGGGAGTGAAATCTTTCACAGGGACTTTTTTTTGGGGGGAAAGCAAGAATGAATCAACTACAATGAATTAATATCATATTCCCTTTATCTGTGATCTGTGTATTTCCAGGTCACACAGTTAATAAAAATAACAAGAAAATAAGTTTAATCCATTCACACTTTGCGTGCTGTAAAGCTGGTGAAAATAAAGTTCATTATCTTGGGGAGATAATTACTCATTAGCTGTTAGCTGTTACATAGATTAATAACCTTAAGGTTAACCTTAATTCACAAAATGTAAAAAATCATTAAAGAGGACATACAAAATTAGCTTAATGCAAACAAAAGAAGATAAAGTACTGTATTTTTGTTTTGAAATGCACTTGTAAAAATAATGGATCAATTAACAAACAATGTGTTCATTTGGCAAAACTCCATCAGAGCATTACCTGTCAGCTCCCTAAACTCCATGATGACAAATGTACTGGGGTTCTGACTCCGGTTAGAGCAATATACAGTGCGTTTGCATACAGTGAGTATACATACAGTGCGTATGCAAATTTAATGAGTTAGAAGAAATATCCTGCAAGCAGCACATAACAAAAAATAGAAAAGAAACAGATACCTTATTGCAGAAAGTATCTTGATAAGGCACAATATGGGAAACAACCCAAACACAAGGAGACAAGCAGTATTAAGTAAAAGTGACCTTAACAGACTAGAGATGAGAGAGATCAAGAAAGAACAAGACAACATGGTGAACAGGCACTTGGGCCTGTCAGAGACTGGCAGCCTGACAGCAAAGACAGGAGAGTAAAAAGGTAAAAAAATCTAATTATGCTTACAATCAACTACAGCAACAGATGGACATGTCTGTACTGAAAGGGATGAATGACTAGATATGTATAAATAGGATGTAACAACAAAAGCTAACGGCTCTGTAGCAAGATGGTGTGATATTGTGAAGCTAGTTACAAATCAATGAGTTCTGCTTGCTATAGTGTGGGAACACAGACCACTTTAATCTACCACTCTAAAGGAAAAGCAGCTTTTTTACAGTGTCCAAAAGTATGGAAATCAATAGCAATACTACACTAACTAAATGAGTATCCCCTAAGCAAATTATTAGAAATACTAATGAAGTTGTGCAATGTAAGGTACAATTGGTTAGCACACTGACTTGTAATGGGCCAAGCAACTCCAGGGCTTTGCAGGCTATATTTGGCAAGAAAGTCCATAGCTTGCCATGCACCAACAGCCAATACTGTGGGTCTTGCCCAGCTCCCTTAAGCGTGCATTGCTATCCTTGAGAATTGTATGACATGTCAAATTCTGGTCTCTTGTACAGGCATTAAGTGAGGAAATTATTCTAAACCCCCAGTCCTTCGTGTTCACAAACAATAGCTGTAAATCTAAATATGTATGTATAAATACATACAGGTATAAAGAATTTATACTGTAACATTGACAAATACATGTACAGTACTTCCATATATGTCACCCTAAAGGTTTCTGTTAATGTTGTTGTGAGATGTGCCACAAAAACAGATATTACATTGCTGATAGCATAGTACTGAAAAGTTAAAACTGTTCTAGAGTTTCCTTTTCCACTAAACTGGGTTTTGCCTACCAAATACTATTTTACCTGTATACAGATTTTTCTAGGTGTTAAGAGTTGAAATATAGTTCTTGCAGCTAATGCATTTAGGATACCTTCCTGCCAAATGTGCTTGTGCTCATTCAACAGTTAGACTTTTCTCTAATGTCTGCAGCATACCAGCTGTATTGTTTTTCAAATAGCCCTACTGAGGGTGTCCTACATAATTGCAATAATTGATCATCTCCTTCATATATAAGCCTTCTGTGCTCTGTTTTGTTTTTGGTTACTATATTTTATAGTGGAATAATACTGTTAAATTCTAGTCCTAGAAAGCTGCTGTCTAGCAGGAGCTAGTAGCTGATCACCAGCATTTTAAAATTTTGCCTCTTGCTCCTCCACCAGATTTTATTTGAAGGGATTGTTTGATTTCATTGGGATTTCCTTATCAAAAGCAAATATTCAAGCTTAGAATGTATATGACGCTGACTCAAATATGCAAGGAAAGGACATGCAGAGGAAGTGTGAAGCATAATTATACCAAATAAAGTCTTTTCGGAAAACTCAGGAAGTTGTGAATGAACCAAATGGAGCTCAATTCTTGCAATATTCACCTTTTTTCAGTTTTGTTTTGGTAGTTTTATGGCTGAAAGCGTGAAACATGAGCCTGATCTATGAATCTTACTGCGTGTCAAGCAGAGTAAACATACCAACCCCCTCACCCTCTCATCTCTTCTCCTACTCATAATCTGCTCACTCACACATTACCAGGCAATCCAATCAGAGTCCGTTTCCAAGGGGGATCCGGTTTTATTTCCCATGCCTACACAAATAAACCAAAACCATTTTCAGTGTTTCTCTGCAAAAAAGGAAAGATCTAAAAGCATGTCTCGCAGTTTCCACGCACTCTACAGTAGTTAGAACAAGATGACCAAGTCATGAAATATTTGGAAGGGAATTCATCCCAAGCATAAAGATATTCATCCATGAGACAACAAGTACAGTAGGGGAGATAATTATACAAGAAAGGAGAGTGAACCCATGTTAGTTTAAGAACTGTGCAGCCAGGGTTTTGTTGAAAATGTTCCATGAACCAGGTGAATCTACATCATGGTGTACCAAATGATAAATAGGTCACCTGATTTTTCTAAAAGAAATGTGTACCTTTTTCCAGTGTCCACACCTCTTCACACAGAAATTGCTCGGAGCCCTAATCCATCTTGGTACCCTGGTGAGCCCTACGTGATGGGAAGTTTCTGTTTCCTCTGCCACAGACACATTTTCTCTTGTTGCTTGCACTTATAGAGACAGCTATCAGGATGTACAGTAGAACTAAGATTACTACTAAGATTTTCTTTTAGAGGGAGCCAGAGGCAGTGAGAAAGATGACAAACTTGAGGGTAGAAAGTTTTGAAAGAACAAAAGAAAACAATCATAGTTTACCAGATCACACATGGCTCATGATGCCATATATTATATGACCTAAAAGTTTTTCACTTTGAAAGAATTTGAACAGAAGATAGTGTGTGCACTGCCTGATGTTTCTTAAATCCTTGTACCAGTGGGTAAACACAGAAAATCTGGCAAACAGAGAGATTTTCAACCAGTTGGTTCCTCTCTGTGTGTGCCAAGTTTATTCACTAATGTCAAGAAAACAAGGATGGGTAAGATAGGGATGTTACTTTAAAGCTCATTAAGATGTACAGTATTGCAGAAATCTCTGGAACAGAACTGACATTCTTATTTGAAGTTCTGTCAAGTAAGTTGAAAGAAGCAGAACTGTTCAACAATGAAACAGGAATCTGTTCTGAATGTTTAGTATTACTGGTACAGTTCTATAAGAGAACAAGTTAAAGAAAATATTTCTTCTAAAAGTAAACTCTTCCACTAAATAAATAAACATAAATGGTGAAGTGCCTGAAATAAGAAAACAAGTATTAGTTGCCTCCAGCTCTTGTGATACAATTCCTATTTTAATATATTTTCCCAAAAATGTTATTAATACATTCCTCATGGACAGACTGCATTGCTAAAACTTACTCTTTTGTGAATTAGCCTGTTCTTTTTACTTTTTATTGAAATTCTCATTCCATTTTGTGGTCATTCTACACTACGTCCTTGTACCTTAAGTGTAGCTGTAGGGTACCTTTAAGTTAAGTGTCATATAATGATTAATTTATAGCATGAAACACAAGATAGTGACCTGGAACATATCCAGTCATTTTCTTTAAGATGATGGATTTGCATTGATCAGTTGTTAAAATTTTAAATATGGATTAAAACTGTACATCTGCACATTAAAATACACACAGCTTAATTCTATTCATTTTGTTCTGCAAAGTACCACATTTTGACTAAGAATTCCCCCTGACTCCCACCTCAAAGATAATAAGTAAAGCATCAAATCAAAGCTGAAATAATTCAAAGGAAAAGTAATCTAAAATAAAAGGTAAAATGTAACTTTTAAATAAACATTTTTTTTCATTTCATATTGTTGACATTACATTCTCTTGCAATAATAGTAACTGTTTAAAACCAAATCTTTTCCATTGACAGATTTTATCCTGAGCAAATTATGTGAACCCATTTGTTTTCCATTGTGTGGATAGGACCAAAGTTCTTCTTTGAGCATCTTTGCAATTGAAGCTACCGAGACATATTGTGCAATAATCCATCTACAATCTCTGTAAATTATTTTGAATAAAAGCCTCTACTAAATGGTTTTCATAAATCTCCTATATAGATAATTAATTTGCTTTAGAAAAATATTTAGTCACAAGTATTAGATCTATAGGGTTTGCTAATATATTCTGTTAATTCAAAAAATTAAATTAAAATTTCCTTTAAAATACTGTACAGTGAAGAGTTGTAGATTATGAGCCATAAATATACTTCTGTTTCTATGGAGAAGTTTCCTGGGAGGCAGGCACTGTCTCCAGAGCATGCTGATAAACAGGGTGGAAAGTAGGAGATTAGAATTGTGGATTGTGCCACAGGAAATTTAACTTCCCCTGTGAGAAAACTTGAACTGAATTTACAACAGGGACATGACACAACATAGTTTGACAGGCTGCATTTGTACCTCTTCAAGAAAGTGCAGATGTTCTCAGGCTTTAGTAGTCTGATCACAGGTTGAACAGAATTGCATTTGTTTTTTACTGATTATCTTATCAACAATTAAGAAATCGGTATACGTTTTATGTACTGTACATCAACAGATATGATTCTTTGTTTTTCAAGTGCCCCTGAACTGCTCTGTACATTGACATAAAAAGAATACTAAAACTGTTTATTTGTACAGTTGCACACATCATCAGAACTAAGGCTTCCTGCCAAAACATACATTTGACCCTTGTTTGCACAGTAAATTTCAAACACTTTATCTGTTTTTGTTCCAACATTGCAAGGACATTATACACAACATAAAGAAAACTAGGGAATTCATATACTGTATGTGTATACTGTACTGTATGTACCTCTATCCAAAAGCCTTATACATCTTAGACTTAAAGGAGTTAAAATATATACTACAGCATCACAAATGCACTCAAAGACTCCACTAATGTTTTCTATAGTTGTAACAGCTCTGTTATAACTACTTATGTATTTATAAGCTCTACAGGTAACTCCTTCTACAAATATGCTGATGACACTACCATCATTGGCCAAATCACTGCTGAGACAGCCTACAGGGATGAGATCAGGAACCTGGTGTAGTGGTGCCTTGACAATAACCTCTCCCTTAACATCAGCAAAACCAAAGAGCTGGTCATCAATTTTAGAAAGTAGGGTGGGGACCACAGCCCTATTCACATCAATGAGGTGGCTGTAGAAATGGTTAGCAGCTTCAAGTTCCTGGGGACCTACCACTGGCGTACACTGATGTTTTTTTTCACACTGCTTGTCCAACTGATTTTTTGTAAGTTGTATGTTATTTAACTTGTTGCTGTTGCTGTTGCTGCTGCTGTTCTGTGTTTATGTTTTTGGTGATTCCTTTAATGTCTTTGTATTGGAGCATACATAAAGATAAGCATTTCATTGCATTTGTGCATATAACAAATAAACTGTAGTAGTTCGGGTGGGTAGCTGCGTCAGCATGCGTAGGTTGCAAAGGAACAAATAATAGGTTTATTCCATGCTGAAAAAAAGAAAAAAGAAAACACAACGTTTCAGCCGTGGAGCCGGAACTCCCCCGGAACTTTAGTGGGGAGCACCTGAAGAAGGTTCCACAGCCGAAACGTTGTTTTCTTTTTTCTTTTTTTCAGCATGGAATAAACCTATTACTTGTTCCTTAACAAATAAACTGAACTGTACTTAATTTTAGAGAGATTAAATTAAGGTTTTTATCTTAAAATCACAGTGACCTGAAACTTAAAAAATGTGATCATAATATCTTAAGGTAAGCTATACATGAGCAGCCAATAAGAATTGTATCTACTGTATCACATTTATCAGTAAAAACGTATTGAAATATTATCTTTTAGTCTTTTCTTTTATTATTGGTTCCATGTTTGCCATTATTTGTTCATTGTCATACCTCCATAAAGCTAAAAGGCTACTTTTTTCACTACAAACACAATGTTCTTCCCTCTAAATGCGTAAATACAATTCATTGATGACCTTCCACTGACATTTGTGAAAAAATACTTTTTATTTAAGATGATAGATCTGTATTGATATCTAGTCTAGAAGATTAGACTCCAATCACTTATTATTAATGCAGGCAATATCCATCACTGAAAATGTGTTCATGCTGTTCAGGAATATTGTATTGTAATCCCACAAGAAAGGTTCTGTACTTTCCAGTTATACAGTACTTTATGTCCTATTTTTTATTTTTCTTCATTGTGTGCACACCATATACCATAGGTTTATGTTTTAATCTCTAGTTTAAAACACTCTACTAAGTGTTGTGCTCTGTAATGTAGTCAATCCAAAAAATGAAGTTAACTCAAAGTTTATCATTCCTAATATCATTATTTCTTCTTAATATTACAACAGTTACCATTATCCTACTGGACATTTGGAAGGGAAACACTCTGGGAGGTTGCACTCGATTCTGGAGGTGAGATGAAGAGAAGCAGTAGCAGAACCGAATGTTTCCCAGGCAGTGACAGGGGCTGTTTCTTCCTCAAAAGTGAAATGTTCGCATCAGAATTCTCCTGGACTCAAAATAATTCAATCCTGCACTGAGTCTCCCAGTTTGTCTGGGCTCAGCCCGCTGCTTAAGTATTTAATGGCATTGAGGTTTGGTTCTCTGCAAAGTGTTCAAGTCTTATCTTATCTCACACTACTATATTTGTCTTTAATTTATTGTAAGTTGCATTGGATGAAAGATTTAGCCTTAACAATATGAATATACTGTATACTGCCTATAAACATTGATAGCATGGTCATGTTTATTTACAGCTTTACATAACATGAAGTATAATCAATTTAGCTGCCTGTTAGCCAAGATTGGGGATTTTCTACACTGATTTCTAGAGCGTTCTTTCATGTTTCTTTGATAAAACTCATCTTCCCCTGTGCAGTACAGTGAAGCACTCTACAGACTAATGGGTTTCTGTGGAGATCTTGAGAGATGCAGAGGAAATGCAAACACACATTTATTAAAACATCCCTTGATTGCTCAAGCAAACTCTTTACTTACTGAAACAGGATTTATACACAGGTAAAACAATTAACAAGGCAGGAATGATGGAGTATGTTTAATTAGCAAAATGAAAATGTTGGAGGAAGCAGGTGATGTTTTAAATGTTACTTTGTGGCTAATACAGCACATTCTTGAGCATTACACCTGATTTGATATGAGTTGCTATGAACATTTCCTCACATAAATTGGGTGAAGCTGTTTATATCCCAGAGTCAGATGAATGAAGGTTGTGAGCTGGGGAGTAGGAAGATAATAAGTAAGATAGGCACTGAGGCCATGTGACCTTATAACTCTAGTGAGGTATTAGGACCCACACAGACCTTCCCCACTGGTCTCACTGACATCCCTTCCAGCAGCATCCTTCTTTCCCAGGAAGGTCTCCCATCAAGGTACTGGCCAGGTTCACACCTGCTTAGCTTTAGTGGTCTGCCAGTTTCCGAGTCTCTGCTGATCCATATTATAAGTGACATGATATTTAAATAATAATGAAAGTTTATTCTTCAGTATCTAAAAAACGTTAATGAAGAAATAGCATTAACATTATATTGATTTTACTGCAGATTGAATGAGAAAATGATTGCTTGGACACATCTATTAAAGAAATATGCCAGATGGTACATGAAATGGTAAGTGTTATTTTCCATTGGAAATTTCCTTCTATGCCAATTTAAAGATGCTGAGAACTAAGATAAATTTCAAATTGTACTCTGGGGAAAAGATCTTGCCACTTTCAGTCCCCTCAGCTTGTGTATACTAAAAAAAAGGTATACACCAAAACTTAAATTCATCCATTCCTTTCCAGCCGTTTTCCACATTTTTACATGCAACACTAAAACACACAAGCATGTGTTTCAGTAGCAGTGACAACAGCCACAAATAACCTTGGGGTTATATTCGATTCTGGCTTAACATTCGACCCACATGTACAGCAAACTGTCAAAACATCTTTTTTTCACCTTAGAAATATCGCAAGACTACGCCCTATGCTATCATTAACTGTGGCTGAAAAGCTGATCAACATATTTGTATTCTCTCAAATTGACTACTGCAATGCTCTCCTTGCACTGGCTTCCAGTCAAATTCCACGTAGACTTTAAAATCCTCATGCTCACCTATAAGGCTTTACATGGCTTGGCACCTCAATACCTGTCTGAACTTTTATCACCCTACTCCCCACCTCGCAACCTCCGCTCTTCAAATTCTGCCATCCTTACTGTCCCCCAAGCCTGTCTACATTGTATGGGCGACAGGGCCTTCTCCTGCTATGCCCCCAAGCTCTGGAACTCTTTGCCCAAGGATATTAGAGAGTCACCTTCTCTAAACTCCTTCAAATCCAGACTCAAAACCTTCTTCTTCAGGAAAGCCTTTACTTAACTGGTTCCATTCTTCACCCCTCTGCTCTTCTTAGCACCACCTCCACAGTCTCCTCTATTGTTATTATTGTATTGTTGTAATTGTAATTGTGTCCTATGTTGTGAAATCTTCTTATCCTGTAAAGCGCTTTGAGAAGCCACCTTTAAAGGCGCTATATAAAATAAAGTTTATTATTATTATTATTATTATTATTATTATTATTATTATTATTAGGCATATTAAAGGTAAATGTAGTATTTTAATTTGCAATAAAATGGATTAACCCACTTGGCTAAAGGGTTAACCTCCTGGCCATAGGACAAGGAGACAAGGAGTGACCAAGGGGTAGCTGCTAATCTGGGGTGGAAAAGGGATTCAAAAGATGAATGCAAGGGAGAGAAAGGGATCATGTACAGTAATTATAATGTTTAAGTGGGGAAATGACATCATAATTACAAATAACAGACAGCTGAAGTTGATTGATCTGGGCAATTGTCATCCCTCACGAACTTTCGTCAAAGATTCCATTTAAATATTTCAACAGATAACTTCAGAAAAACCTCAAATAAATATAGGGTGGACACTCTCTTGCTCTTTACTGGCATTTGTTTATTTAATCAAATAGAGGTAGATAATTTGGATGTCTTTACCTACTGGCTGGTAGCCCTGCCTTGCCAGCCCACCGAAGGGGTTTCGACTGCCAAAGGCCCCCCCATCAATGGATCCATAAGACATCCTGGTTTCTCTATATGTATCTCACCAGACAGGAAGCTGAAAGATAAATCAGAATCAGAATCACTATGATAACTCAGGAGGACCGACATCATTTCATTTGTATTTCATTGAAATACAGTCAGCTGCAATCAGAACTGTATCATATGTGCATGTGTATGACTCTATGTATACATGAATATCACATGTATATGTATATTGTTTGTATATACTGTATTTTGATTTATAAATTATAATGGAGTTTAATTATATTACAAGAAACAAAATATTGTCCTTAGCATCATTCTCTGTAACTTAAACAGTTCACTCTGTGATACATTATAGATACTGTCAAAAACTAAAGAATTAGTATTGCAAAATCAACAGCATGAGTTTTAATGTACAGTCAGTGGAAAAAGCATCAGCTTTAATCTATATCTTTGTTAGCTGGTTCTAATGTACTGTAAAACATCACCTTGTGATAGCATAGCAGCTAATGCAGAAAAAATGTTCAGTACTGTATGTTCCAACCTTTGGAAAGTGGTTCTCATCTTCACTTTCATACATTTTTAAAGAAATACCTAGGATTACCCCTTGCAGATATTATCCAGTGATTTGACAAAGATGAAACTTTCCATCTACTAAATGGGTCAGAATCTCCCCTTTTGTTTTTAATATGTTCTTCACAGGCAATCACAGTACTGTATTTCATTCCTGAATGCTGTTGTGTTGTGTCCTATCTTGCATATGGGTCATCCCATACATTCTTAGGAATAATCTAAGTCAATTTATTATGACATCTTTATCAAAGTGTTTATCCCTTGCTTCTCTTTTGGCTAAACATGTTTTATAATATCTGACAGAATCACTCAGTTAATTGTAAACAACTCAATCCAAAGTTAACTGGACAGTGAGAAGATATAAAGGGCAAGTCATCATTGCCAGAACATCAGATTAACGGTCATGTCACACAGGACAGGAAGGAAAATAAGTCCCCCCACTAACCGCAGTAGGCTAAGAGACACCAGAAAACTCCCTGCTGCAAGTTCATCATAGAAAATGTACACTAATTTTGACCTAGTCTACATTTCACATTGCTTTGACATGTTTCCTGTTATTTTGTCATACTGCAACTTACTGTAGTTTTATGGTGCAAAATTCAATACAGATATCTTAAATGGAGTTTAATTGTCAAATCACTCCTATAGTAACACCTGCAGCATTTCAGATTAAAAAAATGCCTAACATAGATTTAGCATGATTGCATACATACATTGCAACTCCTAATGTCTAAGAGTTTTGTACAGCAGTGTAGCTGTTCTTCATTCCAAAGATTAAACTAGAGCATTTCTAAACAAAAAATATTTTAAATACATTGACATACATTTAAATAACAAATACGTGTAGTTAAATTAAATTATTTATAAAGGATAGAAAAATAGTAACAGCAGTCAAAACCAGTGATGAAAGGAGTACTAAAAATAATTAGTTATCTAGAATCAGAGAAGTGTACAAGCACATTTGTAACCTGAATAAACAATTTTAAGAGGTTTCCTTTCAGATTTCTTATTTAAATTGTTAATGTAAAAAATATTTAACATCTCCATCTCCCTTTTTGGTCACATTTTCCATAAACTAGCATCTGCTGACCAACAGATATTATAGGACACAAGAAGATCTTTCAAAGACATAGACTGATGTCCATCAAGTGATGCCTAATCTGAGAGTCGAAGTTAGTCTTTCACTTGTTGGTGCTCAACATGAAAAAACTGTCATTCAAAAAATAAAATGAGAAAAGAATATTCCGATATCATATATCGATTTCTTGGTTTAAAACAGAAAAAAAAATGTGTGCATGGCAGTTTGCCTGTATTGCACAAATTATTGCAAAGAAAATCACATTAAAGGCCAAGCATCTGTGTTTGTGCTCCTGTGAGTTCTGTGACACAAACTGGCATTAGTGAGACAAGGTAAAGGGGTGGTGTGCATACATGTATGTGCCAGGCTGTCACCATTAGCTGCAAAAGGGAGGCGTGTGTGAGTGTGAGTGTGTACCTGTGACACGAACTGACATTAGTAAAGCCAGGCAGAGGGCAGATGTGTGTAAATTTGTGCAAGAGTGTGTGCAAGTAGACTAAGGTGACATCAACTAGTATTATTCAGAGAATTAATCAAGCTTTAAATCAAATTTACACTGTGCATAGCAGCCGGTCTAATTGTCACACCATATGAAAGGAATGAAATGGAAAGAAAGGCTCTAATTGCACAAGGAAAAGGTTAATGAATGGAGCACTCCTCCATAGCAATTTGTTTTCTGTTTCCTTTTTCAGGTTTGCCCCCAGTAGTTGGTTTGAAAGCTCTTTCTGCTAAGCAGATCAGAGAGCCCGTCATGATCTTTCTATTATAAATAGCTGAATGGAGGTGATGCGTTGTGACAGCTTAGCACTGTGTTGTGACCTCAAGGTAGAAGAATACTCCCACACCACTACAGCACATACTGTTGCAAGGGCAGTAGTATCCTCAGCAACAATCACCCTAACTCTCACAGGACAGGAACCAAAATACAACCCCCCCACAGTAGACTAAGAGACACCAGAAAACTCCCTGCTGCAAGTTCATCATAGAAAACTAACACTAATTTTGATCTTGTCTACATTTTACATTGCTTTGACATGTTTCCTGTTATTTTGTCATACTGCAACTTAGTTTTATAGCACTAGTTTAATGGTATCATAAAAATCACATTTAAATGGACAGAAGGGATGTAATTGTAAAGAAGTTGTGAGTTTGTACTGTTACATAGTATTATAATGGGCTAGAATAGTAAAACACTGTGAAAAATGTGGTCAAAACACAGGAAAAATAGTTTCATGGTAGATCTGTGGAGAAGGCATTAGATAATGGGAAGAAACAAAATCACTGTGCTTAGTCAGCCTAGGACACAATGTATCATTGCTTTGGGGGCTAATTTAAAAACAAATGGAAAGCAGTGTGCTTTGTCTAAGCTAAAAGATTTGTACCATCTGGTTAAATGAGCTCAGGTAGAATATAAAAGGGTATCAGGGTGTGAATGAGGTGATTAAGGTAGCCTCAGGCAGTTTCGAAAGACAAGTCTGGAAGTTCAGTCTTTACATGTAGAACAATAGTTGCAGTACCTGATCGCCTGTGTTTGCTATTGAAAATGAATAAATTAGAGGAGACCCTTGTCCTCTCCCTGTCTACAAAGCTAAATGTGGACACAGTTTCAGAGCCACATTCCCACTGGAACACAACCAACAGTTCTGAATGTGTGATCAGCCTGCTCATAAAATAGAAACTGCAATATATGGAGATGTGTACTGTAGCATGTTCAGCAAATAAAATCTGTGCCTGAAATGAGCTGATGCGTGTGTTTGGGAATGAAGTCATAATAAATAGAATGATTTTAAATCAGCAGTATCCTTTTTTCTTATTGAACATACATTATGTTTTATTTTATACTTACAGTAGGTTGTTTGTGCTTATGTTGTGCATGCAAAAAACAATTAGTTTAAAATTATTATCCTCTATTATGTGTATATGAAGCATTGGATTATGAATTATTTCAATCCATAATGTAAGTAAACCCTCAAGCAAATAAATCTATATATAGAACAAGAATGTCTTTTATTCATTTACTTTAAAAGTCACAGCTGTAATTAAGCAGACATGTAAGAGTAAAATATCATTCATAGATTGTGTTATATTTGGCATTTTGTATCAGTATTATATTTGGACATACAGTAACTGCAGTATTTTATGAATATTAATATCAGGAAAATCTATAATGAGAAACAAAATTAAAGGCTTTTGATGCATCTGTCTAGAAGGTATGATTATTGGGCAGGATGCCAATAATTCTGCAATTAATGTTTTATCATGAAATATGACAAATGGAAAAAGACCTGATTTAGTTGGGATGGAGAAGTCAGTTCCAGTCTGAATGAATTGTAAACAGACCCTCTTACTTTTCCTAATGGACTAGTTCTCTAAGAACAGGCCCATTCCCCAGAGAGGACAGGAAAAGATCAGTTTAAGAGCCTTGTTTCCAGGTCATGTGGGAATGTAATCAGATTAATTATTATGTAAGGAAAGATTAATTACTTCTGGCAACCAATAAGCACTTTCCTCTCTTCCTAATGTCAAGCCTGTGAGAGGGCATCTAACATGTACCACCACACCGACTTGACTCTGTCAGATGAATTGTCACACGTTTCTTCAAAAATGGTATCCAGCAAGAGGTGACATGAAGTCAAATTCATTGGTCAAGAAAACCACAAGCAGATGCTTATTCAAAGCAAAATACTTTCCCATAATTAGATGCCTCCTCCACCTACTGTAGCATGCTCCCTCCTTTAAAGATATTAATAGAAGCTTTGTCAGCTCATACAGGCACACTGCCAATGAGGTGGCTCTGGACCCCTCACATATAGGAGATAATGGCAGTGAGGGGGCTTATCTTCCTAAAAACATCTCTGTCACCCGGTTGAATAAAGAAAAAAAAAACATTTCAAAATGTCATGTTTAGAATTCATTCTTGCTCATTCTTTAGAGAAATGTGTCCCCATTCTAAAAGCTTTTGTTCATTAAATAAAAAAAATCATCTACATTTCACCTTTTAATTGAGTACAGTTTAAATGAAGTCATCATCATTGTCATATTTGTTGTCTGACTAACAAGACCATTCAGGCTAATTGTTGAATGATTCTGTTTGTGCCCAATACTTGGGTGACAGTTTTTTTTTTTAATGTGACACACTCATATTACCAGTTTGAAAGCCTGTCAATAGAGAAGAAGTGGGATAAAACTGATGGACATATCTCTGCTGTTAATGTTACTGCTTTTCTTTTCTTTGTTCATTTGTATCCTGATCCAATAATTGTAAAATATGTGGGCTTTATAAAAGATACTGTAACATAAATAGCAAAAATGCACATTTCAAAAAACTACAAACAATGGTCCTTTGGACATCAAACTTTTTGATTGTTATAAAATGTTCCTTCATTGTAAAAAATGTGTAAGAAAACATAGCCCACATAATCTTGATAAATATTCTAACATTGAAAATGTTAAAATACAAAATAACAAAATATAATCTTGTCTTGAGCAGTTGAGCATTACTTGTCAGTAATATTTTAATGTATTTTTACATGCCATACGACAACACATGATTTAATGTTTAATTTCAATATACTAAAATAAGATGTTACTACATATTTTTACAAAAAATATAAGAATATTAGTGGAACTCACAAGGACTGATAAAACCACTGATCTCAAAGATCAAAGTTTCATTTTTCACACAATTTCACACATACAGAATATATACAGTACACTGTACATTTGATGCAAAATCCACATATATGTTTTAATACTTTTTAAAATGATCTACAGTATGTGTGCCTGTGGAACAAATTTCACTTAATGAATTCATCTGACTACCTGTTGCAGCACCATGACTAATCTATTAATGAATTCAGTCAGAATAGATTGCAAAATCTTCACAGAGATTAAAGTAAAGTAAATAAAGCCAGTGGCCAGCAGCTGATTGAAGGTATTTAATGAGACAAGGCAAGACAAAACTGTGCTTTCCAGTTGCCACTGGATTCGAGAAAGCAACTTGGAAGAGCAGGACTGAAAAGAACAGTAGTTATCTGCATGCTACAAGACATGTCATTTAAAGGGTATTGTACAAACTCCCTGGGATGGAGCACAAAAAAAATCGTAAGACTATCACAGTTAGCATGAAAATTGTTTTCCTCTATCTGTATAATTTTACAACCTGGAATCAGTTTTTGTCTTTCCTAACAGCTCCACAAGTGCTGAATGGATTATATAGCCTATTTTCTTCATACATTTTAGAAATAGGAAACCACCTCATTCTGAACCTTACAGGTAGTATATCATTTTGTGTAATGTGCAACATGGGAATACAGTAGAGCACCTCTAGAGATGTGCAGTTGTGAAATAATTCTTAATATTAATAATTCTAATAATAATAACGGAACCATGAAGCTCAATTTGGATAATCATCCAGAGTTATACAGTAGGAGCAGCTACAGTACTGTATCAGGTTTGTTGCCTCTGCCAGCCTTAAATGGGTTATAATCATATTAATAATAATAATAATAATAATAATAATAATAATTGCTTACACTTATATAGCGCTTTTCTGGACACTCCACTCAAACCGCTTTACAGGTAATGGGGACTCCCCTCCACCACCACCAATGTGCAGCACCCACCTGGATGATGTGACAGCAGCCATAGTGCACCAGAACGCTCACCACACACCAGCTATCAATGGGGAGGAGAGCAGAGTAATGTAGCCAATTCATAAATGGGGATTATTTGGAGGCCATGAATTGGTAAGGGTCAATGGGAAATTTGGCCAGGATGCAGGGGTTACTCTCCTACTCTATTCGAGAAACACCCTGGGATTTATAATGACCACAGAGAGTTAGGACCTCGGTTTTACGTCTCATCAGAAGAACAGAATTAATCATTTATAATTTATATGGGGTTCCCAGTCTCTCAAAGAACTCCTTTTCATTCTTTCTTTTCAAGCCATGTCAAATTTCTATATTTCCATATGCCCTAAACACATTCCTAGGAATACTGCATACCCTTTATTGTATTTCAGCCTCAACATGTGCCTTGCAGTTGCTTTAATTTATATAAATAATGGCCTAATGTCACATAAATATACTGTGAACTTCAGGGGTTTAGATGAATCTTGGATTTCACTGTATGTCGCCCTTTACTCTTGCCTAACAAGACCACAATACTCCTGCTGTTCTGAAAGACCCTAAAGGATGCAACAAAGGAGCAAACTGCACATGTGCTTTCACACTTTCAGCATGGTACAGTAGAACACACAACAAGGAAACTATTCTTTATGTAGAAACATAATTGAACCATTTCACAGAGAACTTGACAAGATAAATAGCAGTGTGTTCTCAGAGGCTTGGGCCTCACTATCCTTCCTGCTCCAAAAATACTTGAAGCTTTACAATATTACAGAGAGTGGGAGTAGATCTTTCTAAAAAAAACAACTAATGATGCTGATGAAGGCAAGTGATGTAGGAGATGTTAAAAAACTATTTATTCTAACTTACTCCTACTGAAAGAAAATTATTTTTTTTTCTATCACAAAATTTACCTTCAAACTTTCTTTCATTTTTTAAGAAGTTGAGACAATTACATTGTTCAAACTATCACTAAGAAATAATAGTAAAATGCTGACTGTCCTTAATATATAAAATGTGATACAGTACTTATTTTATTTGAAAAATTTGCCTTTTTAATTGCTTATTGCCCATGAAAATATCATGAACTATAAGTTATAATTTGATTGTAATGAAGATAATTTAATTCATTGCAAGTAGTGATAATGCAGTAATACAGAAGTATATATTGTTGTACAATATAATTTCTGTGCAACAGTATTTCCAGAGATATGTGCAGTTGTACTGTATATATTTTTTTGCAAATAAAGTTGTAATGACCAACTGAATCCCTTCAAGTTACCTTAAATTTACATCAAGACTGTTACTGCAAAGAGGACACAGAGGTGACATCAAAATTTAAGTTGAAGAAAAAACAAAAATAGTTTGAAAAAAAAAAACATTTGTACTATAAAACCAGAAGCTGGTTATTAAATAAGAAAAAATAATGTAAAAGGCACAAAAAGTAGGTACATAAGAAATGTTACAAATTTATGTTATGAGTGGTACCTGTATGTAATATTATTGTAGCTCTAAGTCTGTAATTCATGTATTTCCAAATCTTTCAATAGCAGAATTATAATTTCTTATTATCATTTTGTGTTTTTACAAGTATTTTGTGCTGTACAAATAATCAAATAATCCTTTCATTCAGTTACTCAGATAACATGTCCCTGTAACAATATATGTAACAAAAGATTTACTGATGAATGATGACTTATTTGGTTTTGACCAATAAGTCTAATTTCTGTAAATGAGCAACATCACAACAAAAATTAAATCTTAGTACATTATAGACCCATCACATAAACATTAATGGATTGATGTAAAGTTTTCAGGGATTATTTGCTTTCTTATAAATAATGGATTCCCATAAATCACAATGAACCAGGAAAACAACAAAGTAAAGAAAATGTTATTGTACAAGTAACATATAAGCATTTCCATTGGGTGCAGTAAATTATTTGGTACAGCACTTAACTCACTTAACATTCCTTGAACATGAACTTAACTGACTAAAATTCATGTAAACCTTAAAAACCTAAATATGTACAGTATAGGCGTTTATTTCATATCCATGTTTTTTTAAATGGATTGTACAGTATATTGGTATTGCATTTGAAGCCTGTGTCATTCTGATTTCTTCAAACTCCTACAGGAGCAGTTTGAAAAATAACACTCTTAATTTACACCATATTAACTATAACATAAACATTCAAGATAGAATACCCGATGTGAATTTCTTTTTCTAAAATTCAATTTTATTTCTGTGCAGCTCTATATTTTATGGGGAGCATCCTGTTGAAGTTCTATTTGTACATAATTTATAAAAATCTCATGGAGAGATATTTAATGTGGCAGCTTGGTGCTGTTCAAGCCCATTTGTGACATCCAGGCTATTTGCCCATTTAGAATGCTGGGTTCAGATCTGAGGGCATGTGAAATCTTCTCAGTGGGAGTGAAAATGTTATTTCTGTTCTGAAACATTTGGGCAGGTCAATAGATGCAACCAAATTGTACTGTATAATTATTGGATTGTTCATTCTCATACTAGCACATACATATGCATGTGATTACTTATTGATTGTCAAGCTACAGTAATATTGAATGGCTTATAGCGTGTATACATTTTACAATCCAGGTAGATACAGAGTTAACGGATATTGTAGCCTCTTGCAGATTTTCTCTCAGAAATCCCACATATTTTCACTATGGAAAAAGAGAGAATTCTTCCAACAAAGGTCTTTTCTAAGTGTGCTTTTTATAATTAATTGATATTCACACAGTTCCTAATCTGGTTTTCTAGGAAATAACAGAGTTTCATAAATCCCTCTTTTTTTTTCAGTGGAATATAGAGCTAGGGGATTCCATTCATAAAGTGAAAGATGCACTTTCATGAATCGTGCATTGCATAATGATGTATTCTAGTATTCTGATTCTATGTTGACAGTGATTGGTCAGACTACATGATCTGTAGGTTCCCCAGCTGGAGTCTGTTTGCAAAGTAAAGGCTACCTTTTTGGGACAAACACACAATTATCTACCCATCTACACATTATCTGCACTGTGTAAATGGACAGTGTTTAGTATCATTCTTACTTAATATGCAGATTGAGAGCAAATTTCTTATTTCTGCTTTTTTACAGTCCTCAGGGGCACTGAACATTCTTTTAGATGCAATAATAATGAATAATAGGAAGATGAAAAAGGACAGCAACAAAAGAAACAATAAAAACTTTTCATTTTTTAACCATTCTCATTACCGTGAACAAACTGGAAACCCAACAATGATTATTATGTACTGTATGTTTGAACCTTATCAGCCAGAAGCTTGCATTCTCACTAGATTTTAGTCATTGGGTTTAAGGAAATGGGAATACCATCTTTTCCTATCTCTCAGGGATGTCAAAATCATGAAAGCACACCACCTAGCTAAACTGGGGGCAGTTTTTCAGTGGATTCTAGAGGTACTAGGGTTAGAATTTGCTGGGTTAGCATGGTTTCATTTGCAACACAATACAGTTTGGAGTGAAGTTAATTCTTGATATTACGAGGAGTTTCGTCGACATACTTCCCTGTTTCTACAGATCTGTAGGACATAAGATTCTAAATGCTCCTGAGAACTTACTTCATATGCATGGCTGAAAGAATGTTTTTGTTCTGAATAATTTGGTTTAGTTTCAGGTTAGTGATAATGGTGTTTTCTCTCATTACAAGGTCATTGAAAAATCATGGAGCCACCTTACAAAATGAATAAAATACACTTTGTTTTGCCTGCCAAAAGAAGAATGACAAACAATTAGGTTTTGATAGTGTTTACATTATTTGGGATATTAATTATGATCTGAAAGCTCTGCTATAGCTACCCAAACAGCATTTTGCACAGCAACTGTATTGCCTAGAGTTTACATTAGCTAAACAGTGTGCTGCTAATGTTGATACAAACCTCTCTCTCTGCGCTCAGCTCTCTCTGTGCAGACGTGCAGTGTGTGACAGAGAGGAGCAGTGTTAGTATTAGTGCTTTAGTCACGTCTGTGCTGATGGACAGAGGGGTTGAATTCTAGATAATGACTCCACCTGAGAGAACGGCACACAGGCCCATGCCAAGAGGAAGTAGCAGAGACTGAGAAAGTCAAAAGGATACAAACACCTGTGCCATCCTCTGGCATCCCCAGGTTATGTAACAAATGCACTCACTGCCTGAGATGAGGATGAAGGATGCTGTAAACTTCCTCACAACAAGAAATAGAGCAGAGATTTCGAAAAAAAAACAAAAGATATGAATTATAGTGAGGTGAAATATGTAATATTGAGAAAAATAAGAATAGCTAAATAATATTGAGAACAACATTATACAGGATGAGGTAATACTATATTTTAATTACACTGAGAATAGAATATTATGTCATTTTATTTGCAGTGGATCTTCACTGAAACTGTTGTAGCATAAGCAAGGTGTACTCTCACTACTTTGCTTTTAAAATGGTTTTGTTTTAAGAATAGCAAAATGGAAAGTGGAAGGTCACATTTTAAGTAAAGGTATTGCTTTGCTGCACAAGTTACTACACAATGTTGGCAATTTCACAGAAATTCAATATTGAGTTCAAGACTTCTGTCCTATAAAACATGAACAGTGAAATTGGCATGTCAAATCAGCGAACTATTGTTAACATTAATAATCAAATGTTTTCTAAATCCAGTCGCAGTCTCAGCTGCAGTGAGAGTTAGGTCCCACTACACCAGTTTTGTTTTATTGCAGATGTCTTTAATGTCACAGAAATGGAGTTTTGAGTCTATGATACTCTTTTTCAAGGAACTTTAACTCCCTAAGGACTATGAGTTCAGCACTTACAGGAACAAGCAGCAAGAGCACAAGAGGGGTTCTTTGAAATATGTTTAATCTCTGGCTACTCACTACAGTTGCTATCTTTTAATTGGAATCTGTAATATTTTACCTTATTTTTCTGCTGCTATCAGAAGAGTGTAATGGGTTTGAAAATTCATCTTAATGAGAATGTTACTGATCAGAGAAAGCTTTATAAATAATCAACAGTAATCTCTGCAAAAACTAATATTAACTAATGCAGTTTATCAAAATACATGTGTATTTGTTTTGTTCTTACAAATATAATTGTCTACACCTAATGGGTACTTCAAAAATCAAAATGTCTCAAGAGCCATTGCAAAACAACGTGAAGACCAAATAACAACATAACAAAATAACAAAATGAGAACATAAGGAAGGCAATAAATGAGAAGAGAGCATTTGGCTCCACTTTCTCATTAGGTGGCTGATTATTGATTATTGGGGATGTAGCTCAGAGGTAGAGCACATTGTTGCTAGTGTGAGGTCTATTGGTACTTTATAAAAGGCTGCAGGGATATGGAACAAGCTTCATTGTGATGGTATCGAATCTAAAACTCTTTTAAAAATATTAAAAATTAAACATTAATAGCCTAATTTGTAATTTTCCTTTCTACAAATTTCAAATTAAAGAAATATATCACTTTAGTTTTTTACTTTTTTTCTGTGATGAAGAAAGGTAATGTCTGCTTTCTTTATTCAGTACCTGTAAATAATGTTATTCCATTAGTTTAGGCTCAAATCTGTGATGACTGATCTCAACCTGTGTGTGGGTGACTGCTTTTACTGGTTGATTCAGTTGGGGGGCTCCTTATTTTTTAACGGGGAAGTTGATTGTTAACCTAAACTAAATTCAATTTATACTGCAGCAAATTCATGTTTGATTGGTTTTACTAGAGTAGTAACAGTAAATGCACTCACAAGTTACAGACATGTGTAACATCAAGAAAGAACTGTAGAATCACAGGGAAAAAATGTCTTTCTGGGTATTACTAGAGAATAGTGACATTCTGTAGCCAAAAGAAAAAAGAACTGCTCAACAGTATGTAATTCTTAGTTATGGAAACACACACACCAAAATAATTAAGTGAAATAAAGAGTTTCAATAAAATATTACAAATGTAATGCATTAACATTCAATTTACCGTCTGAACCAGATAGCTAGGTGTTTGTTAAATTAGCTTTAATTCATTTTTTTAAAAGCAATAAACAGAACTTTCTCAAACATACAGATATGCACAATGAGAATTTCATAATGTTTGTATGCTGGTCAGTTATGAAAGAAAGTAGTTGCCATTTTTGGACACTCACAGCTGGATCATGGAATCTTTATCCAATTTGGATCAAAAGTATAGTAATAAACATGTCAAGCTGAACTCCAGCACTTCATGCACACTAGTAAGCAATATAACCACATCCTTCTTAGTGATGAATCAAGGTTTTGTGTTTATCACCCTAATAAAAGTCAACAATTATAATGCAGGTGTGCAGAACAATAAACTAATTGTTGTGTACAACAGCCAAATCAATATGGAGGTCAAAGTTTGATGGTCTGGACTAGAGTGGATAGTCCCTACAGAACTCCAGTTGCAGTGAGTGATGGCAACCAGCCAGCACAGAAAAGTTATTTTAGTCAAGACTTACATGGAACTTCTTACATGGTAGACTTTGGTCAGGGACTTACATGCTGCCATTACTTTCAGCTCCTCAAAACATGAAAAAGTTATGACAATGAAGTGGAGATTCCAAGTACATTCTGCATATCCTCGTGCTGATGTCAATGGCTGTCTTGTAAGATGAGAAAGTGACATGAGCTGCTATGAACATTTGTGGGATGTGCTAAAGTGACATTTGGCTTCAAGGGCTCAGAGATTATTGAAAAGGCACATCTTGTCTGGAACATACAGTATGGAGCAGATTCCTTCAAGGCAGGATCTGCAACCTGACACAACACATGTGTCATAGATACAGTAAATAACTTGTATTGTTTCAAATAATGACCACACCAACTCACTATAGACAACCTGTTGGACCACCTTGTCAATGACAAACCAGCATAATGAATCTGCCCATGTCATGTCCATTTAATAGAATTTCAGTGCACCTAATACAAAAATAATCTGAATTTTCCTCACAACACCTTTGTGAATACATTGCAGTTATAAGAGATAAGTAACTTTTAAAGCTCAGCATATAGTTTATTCTTCAATTCTCCCTATCACTTTGATTAAAAAACAATTGTTATGAACTACATTTTAAAAAAATGCATTCAGTTATTCAAAGGCTTCTTCATGACATGAACTATCCTTTCATCTAGGTATCTATTTGCTGGTGTAAATGAAAATATTTGGAAAGATTTGAGAAAATGTCTGCATATCGTGATTTTCCTTTATTTTACTGGCAAGTCAAATGAGAATGCATTCTCATTTACAGTGGTGACTTGGCAACCAATTTATGCAGCAGGGAATTTAACTGGAGCAATCTGTGCAAAGTGCCTTGCTCAAGGGTACAATTGCAGCATCCCACTTGGGATTTAGAACCATGACCCTAATCACTACTCCACGCTGCTACCATTCAGTCAGCAATACATGAGAGTGATGAGAGAATTGTTAGCACTACAAAATGCACAGAACAAGTCAAATGACATCAATCCTATTATGGGGAAAATACAAGTTTTAAAAGACAACAATGTCTCAAAGCTTTTTTACTGTTTACTTTTAATTTCCACGTGTCTTTCTGCTGTGTCTAAAAGCTTTTTTACTGTTTACTTTTAATTTCCATGTGTCTTTCTGTTGTATTTTTTTACAGTATTACAACTA
Organism: Lepisosteus oculatus; assembly: GCF_040954835.1. NCBI lineage: Eukaryota > Metazoa > Chordata > Actinopteri > Semionotiformes > Lepisosteidae > Lepisosteus > Lepisosteus oculatus. The sequence goes on from NC_090705.1 coordinate 20,634,353, forward strand.
CCCTACCTCAATGATACCATCTCTGTCACGCCCACTACACCTAGAGGGCGCTCTACTTCTTTCCTGTTCCTAGTTCCCTGTGTTTATTCATGTATTTCTGGTAGTGTATTGTTGTGTAGCCTATTTACTTCCTGCTTCTGCTCTGCTCCTGGCTCAGCATTGAGGTTCAGATGTCCTGAAACCCGCCTAGCACCAGGTCACCCCACGTCCTCTACCTGAGGGCATAGGTTTCTATACGGCATTTCCTGAACAGCTGAGCTTGGGCTAACCCCCATCTCACCGCTATGCATAGGGTCTTTTTCCCTCTCCTGCCATTTCAAGGTTCGTCCCTTCTGACATCATTGACTATCTCTTTCATACTCATGCACATTAATTGAGTTTCATAATTTAGTTAATGAATAACAATCTTAAGACTCCGGATTACTTGTTATGATTAAAGGTTCCAGTCAAAAGACATCCTCAGTATTAACTTAGTGTTAATACCTACTAACATAGTGTTAGAGGCATACACAGTATACATGAGAATTTTAAGCAAACTGAAAGTGAGACAATGACTCTTGGCGTTTCTTTATAACATATTTGGTGATGGCGGTATCTTAATAAAAGCAGAGGGAATGAAGAGAAGTGATAATTCACAAATTGGGAGTTGTCCCTTCAGCACTACTATTTTATCCTACAGGCTACCCAGACAGTACAGTAATAACCACGGGGACCCTCCATCTGTCACAGAACATAATGCTATAGCAACTCAATTATAAAATTGCCCAGGAAAAGGGCATCTGCAATGCAAATTAAAAAAGCTAATAGTGCAGTAGAACTGTAATATTTGTTAAGATTTGATCTTAATCACAAAATAATTTTTAATCTTATTTAACAAGAGCTGTGTCCATTATTATACATTTTATTAATTTTCTTGATAATGATGATGATGGAATGGATTTTGTTTCCCAAGCTGCATTCTAAATGTGACTTGCTTTTCAACAGATGAGATATATGTTGGCCTCTTAAGTGCATTTCAGCACAGGCAATGTATAGGCGATTTACAGTACAACATCCCTTTAAAACCTTGAATGCTCACCACTTACTTTACCATAGAGTAAAATTTGTGAGAGATACTGTTTAAACTGTGAAGCTTCTGAAATGCAAGTCAATTAGAATTTTGTATGTTCAAGGTTTGTGAACATTTTCACTGTTTGGCATTGTGTAGCATCTAATAATCAATCGTGTACTCTTCAAAGCAAGTCACCCAGTTGCCTGCATACGTCTATGGGGAATAATTCAAGCAAAGGTTCTGTGCACTACAGAAATATTTTCACTGCATGAAAGAAGTTATAGAGTATAACAGAGCTTACTCACAACCTCAGGATTCATCATTAAGGGAAAGATTACGGGTAGACGAGCACATGTCACATCTGTCAGCCAGAGGCAGGGGTAGCAAAGGGACATGCAGTAGGTTAGCTGTCACAGAGTCCCCTTGCAGGGAAAGTGGAATAGTGATTCAAAGTCCTGTCAGAAATTAAGCTCGCTTTATGGCTGGAGGAAACCTTTTAGAGGCAGGAAGTGTGAGCGACAGATTGTTATTGAAAGCTGTCAGAAATAAGACAGGCATCGTGCTATCTACACTCTTCTAAAAGAGTGCAAGGAGGAAGACTGACAATGCTTGAGAAACAACAGAAAGATACCTCTGGAGGAGTCATCAAGGTTTATAGATGTCTATTTCGAAAGGAAAAAATCCAGATCCAGAAAGTGATATAGATACCATTACTGGCAGGGGACGATGGCTTAGCAGAATGATGTAGAAAGCTCTCACACAGGGGTTATGTGGCTAAAAAGTGCTAGTGTTATAGATATCAGACATAATAACTGAGGTGTGCTGCACACAGAGGAATGAAGCTCATGACATTTTTAACCTGCCAGTATCAAGGTAGGTTGCTCAGTAGATTACTTGCAGGGGCTGTGTGATCAGCAGCATGGTTCACTATCTCCTGAGGTTCCTCTTGCAATGTAACTCTTATACAGGGTTTCAACAATGTTACACTTAAAATCTGGGGAAGCAGCAAGTTGTCATTTAGAGAGAAGCTCTTAAATTGAAATAAAAATGTAAATGTAACAGGCTTCTTATCTATACATGGCCAACTGTTTGTTCCAGACTCCTAAATATTATTATGCTAGATCTCTACTAATAATTTACAGTAATTTCCTGGAAAGGCTGAAGGGGGAATTTGGCCCGGACACTGGGATTACTCCCTACTCTTATCGAAAAATGCCCAGGGATCTTTAATGACCACTGAGATTCAGGACCTCAGTTTAATGTCTCATCCGAAAGACGGTGTCCCGCCACTATACTGGGGTATTAGGACCCACAAAGTTCCCCGCTGGTCCCACTAACACCACTTCCAGCAGCATCCATAGCTTACCAGGAGGACTCCCATCCAGGTACAGACCCTCAACCCTGCTTAGCTTCAGTGGGTACCCACTTGAGAGCTGCAGGGTGATATGGCTGCTGGCCACTAATTTAAAAGTCTAGGACAATATTATTGTTCAATTCAATTTCATTTGAACATTAATTTTATGCAACCTTGTTCTGTAGGCTTATACTCTTACTTAATGTCTGAACTTCAAAGACACTCACCTACAAATTAGCATGAATAAACTGAGATACTAAGGTACAGTACATTGAGTGATGGAAGTACGTGGTTTGCTTACAATGTTAAAACATTAAGCACTGTGATGCCCTCACAAGCTTATTTTGTTGCGTGAGTGCTTAAACAAAATGTTTCATCTTATACTGTAGTTACAAACATGGTTTATCATTCTCACCAGATGTATTTACAATAACTAAGTGTAACTTTCTGAACAATATTAGTGTGTATGGCAGGCTGGTCTTGCTAGAAACTGTAATAGCAAGTGAAAACCACTAGCCATTCTCAGAGCTATCATATTTAAATCGAGACATAGGGTGGTAATTGTAATGTCGGGCAACCGAGGTGGGACTTGTAGTATGATCCAGGAATGTAAAGAACCCACTTTCTCGATGAAAGGCTGCTGAGTCCAGAAGCCAGCAAGCAGCACACAGGGAATGCCCAGAGCTGCATGATACTGGGATCATAGGGAACAGGTGATGTGCACTCTGTGGATGAGTAACAGGCTGCCTGCTGACTGGCGAGCTGAGCATGCATACAGATATGGTGCTGTGGCTAGCTAGAGAGCCAGAGCATAGTGCAAGCAAACACAGTCCAGGGTCATAATTTGAAACAAGTGAGTGTCTTAACTGGGGAAGCACTGTAGAAAACTACAAGGACAAGGGAATTTCTGGATGATAGGCCGAAGTTCAGTCCAAGTTCACAGCCAAGATTGAAGCCGAGATAAACACGGTAAACAAAGATGAGGTAGTAACAAGAAAGCAGGAGCTGGAAACACAACAAGCTGACAAGGCAAAGCAAGCAAAGGAAAACAGTCAGCAGCTATATAACCCTGAGACGTGCAACTAGCATCCCACTGTAGCTAAGCAGGTGTGAGCCTGGCTAGTATGAATCGGAGACCTCCTGGGAAAGCTAAGGTTGCTGCTGGAAGAGGTGTTGGTAAGACCAGTATGGAGCGCTTACCCTGCGGTCTGTGTGGGCCCTATTGTCCCAGTACAGTGATGTAAAAAAAATGTCGCTGTCCTTTGCATGAGACATAAAACCAAGGCCCTGACATGTGGTCATTAAAAATCCCAGGGTGTTTCTTGAAAAGAGTTGGAATGTGGCCAAATTTCCCCCTGCCTTTTTTCAGTCATCACCTCATAATAGTCCCTATCTATGAAGTGGCTTCATTACAGTTTTTCTATCAACTGATAGCTGATGTGTGGTGAGCATAATGATGCTCTTTGAATGCCGTCACATCATTTAAGTGTGTGCTATACATTAGTGGTTTTGGTGGTGGAGACGGGTCCCCATTACCTGTTAAGTGCTTTGAGTGAGTGGAGTGTCCAGAAAAGTACTATATAAGAATAAGGTTTATTTATTATTAAAGTGTTTGGTAACAAACACAGAGACAAAGATTGAAGGGCTCAGTGTCGAACCTCAATGAGAGAGCCCCAAGGTCTGTCAGGTCCACGTATTTATAGTGAAGAACACTCCGAAAGGGCGTGGTCATAAACCGACTCCGGGTGCTCTGGAATATACAGTATGTTTAGGAATATACAGTAAAAGATCTCACAGTGTAAGCCGGTAGTATAGATATTTGATTGTCTAGGTAGCTTAGGTCTGAGTATTTTTGTTAACCCTGCAACAAGCATCTTACACTACGCAGAGTTGCTTTTTTGGGCTTTTATTTGCAGATTTCTGGAGCCACCTTGTTTATCATCTCAGCATGCATCTATTCCACCATCTCATCTCAGTCTCTCTTGACAGCCTTATGGTTCCACTGGTGGAAGAACATCCTTCATATATTAAGGAAACTAACCATGTTCTCCAACCTTTTACCGTTTCAATTTTAAGGGCCCAGAATGTTTATTTTTACCACATCCTTATACACCATCATTCCCCACAATGATGGTTTTACAGACATCAAGCACACACTGGACAAATGCACAGTGCTTGATCCACCTACCCACATTCTTGTATGTCTTTCAGAGTTGGTACTCACACTGAATGCTTTCTCATTCAATAACCTTTTTTATCAGCAAGTCAGTGGAGTTGCATGGGAACCAGGATGGGGCCCAGCTATGCTAATTTTCTGCTGGATAGAAGAATGCTTCTTTGCTTCCTATACAAGCTTTGTTCCTGACCTTTACAGATGATACATCGATGACTGTGTTGGTGCCGCCACATGCTTTAATGACTAGCTTGAGCATTTCCTGGATCATGTCACCATCTTCCACCCATCAATCAAGTATACAGTTAACATATCTTCCACTATTCTTCTGTTTCTGGACATATAGTAGACCTATCCATTAACCATCCATGACTCTCTACTTCTGTCTATTACAAATCCACAGATTCACATACTGTAGCTATCTCTTGTATAGTTCCTTCCTCCCCACACATACTAAAAAATCTCCCCTTTTCAAAGTTCCTTAGGCTCCAAATATTTTGCAGTGATGACATGGACTTCCATAATTAAGTCCTCAAAATGCACTCTTCATTAACAGAGCATATTCTACCCATGTTATTGACAAGGCCCTCTCCCGAGCCAAAGAGAGCCCTCGGATCATCAACCCAATTAGGAACTCCCAGACAAACTTAAAGGCTCCACAGCTGAAATGTGAAAAAAGGTGTTTTTTCTTTTCCTTTCAGCCTGGAATAAACCTTTACCTGTTCCTTTGCAGCCTATGCATCCTGACACAGCCACCTACTTGAACAAGGAGGAAATCTGTCACATTCCTTCTAAATGTTTTCTAAAAGATAGAGGTTTGTATGGACTGTTTCTAAAATCTGCAGTGTCAATGAACAGAATAACCAGAAAGGCACAAACAAGAGCGCACAAGTGGAAATTATGGGGAAGTTCATTGCTAATGGTAAACAGGAGATAACAGGGGTTGTGGGAGTATGAAACAAGCTCCTCAGCCATGCTCTCAAAGTTAAGATCCTAGTTTATTTAAAAAACAGCTGGATTAAATTCTAGGATGAACCAACTACTGAAAAAAAACAAATGAGCTTAATGACCTGTTATTATTTATTCCACTCATGTGACGATGACAGCCAAATGGCATATACTTTCTAGGAGTCATTCGTTTTTTATTAATTTTAATGGGTCTGTCCTTGTCTTTAAAACACTTTCCACATTTCCTAGATCTAAGACGTTGGTCTCCCGTTGGGGAAGATTGAACTGTCATCTTTGTAATCATTTACAGTACCACTATTCATAAGCTCTTCTGCTTAACTCTTGTAAGCATTGAAGTATTCAACTCAATTAACTACAGATCTCACATTTGCAACATTCAATAAAATAATTCCTTTAACTCAAGAGACCCTGGATCATTAAATTCAATGTAACCCTAAATGCCCAGTTGTCAGTATTTACAACTATCACACTTCACCAAGTTCCAAATCTTCAGTACCCACTAATTTGTCCTAACACTAATTCTTCTGGCTGATCTGGTTTGGTCAGGAACACTGCTCTGTAATTAGAACTTGTGTCCCTTCCATAACAGCAGTCAGTCTGTGGTTATCTCTTAGACTGCCTATCTATCTGCTGATGTTAAAACACAGGGAGCTTTCAGGATAAACTACAACTTGTGTCAATTACACTCCTCTCTCTCACTTAAGAGAGGAAAGTACACTACTATGCTGTAAAGCAAAGCCCAACTCCATTAAGTCCCAGTGCCACCTGTCAACCCAGGTTATAGCTGGCTCAATCTGTTCTCTGTTCCTCTGCAGCGTACTTTCACCCACATTATGCCTTACAAACAATTTATCCAATGGCACCTGCCCACCACTTGTGACACTCCTTTGTACAGACCAAAACTGTAGTTTCTGAACTATCCCTAACTCACAGAGTCTCACAGTCCCGTCAACCAGCTCAATCTGTCACTAATGAGAACATTCAACATCACATTTACCTTCTCCTTACATTGCCTAAGGAGAATCTAGACATAGCTTAAGTCTCTTTTCCTATTAGCTGTTCATATAAAAATATAAGCAGAGCCTACTCCCTGAATGTAACAGGTCCTTTCCCTCACATAGAATTTCATTCTCTCGAGCACTCTGACAAGTATCATAACCATCATCATTTCTTAACTGCTTACTCTTGGTGAAAGTTGCAGTGGCAACAGGCTCAGCAGAGTAAACCAGCCTTTGATTTTCCCTGGCAACAGTATCCAGTGTGTCCTGAGGGACTCCCAGGTGTTCCCAGGCCAGCCAAGAAATCCCTTCAGCATGTCTTCAGTCTGCCCAGTGTCGCTTCCAAGTGGGTTGTGCCTGGCACACCTCCAGCAGAAGGCGCCCGGGGTGTATCCCAACCAGATACACAAAATACCTCACCTGGCTAGTCTTGATCCTGAGGAGCAGCAACTTTACTCCAAGGTCCACTCAGACTGCTGAACTCCTCACCCTGTCACAGAGGGTAAGCCTTGCAAACCTATGGAGAAACCTTGTTTCTGCTCCTTGAACATCCAATCTCATTCTTTCAGTCACTACCCAAAGACAATGACTATAAGTGAGTACATAAATTGGCCAGAAAAACAAGAGCTTCAGCTGAAAACTCATCTCCTGCTTCACTACCACAGTTCAGTTCACCATCCACAGTACTGCAGCTTCTGTACCAATCCACTGTTTAGCCTCATGATCCGCACTACACGTACCAGTGCACAAAACACTAAGTTAATTAAACTACTCCACCTGGGGCAGTTGTTCCCCTCCCACATAGATAGAAATAGTCACACTTCTCTTCCTGGGAGGTTCTCTTTCCTGGGAGAGAACCATAACCTCAGATTTGAAGGTTCTGACTCTCACCCCAGCTGCGTCACATTCAGTGGTGAACCTCTCCAGTGTGCGCCAGAGATCACAGTCGGATGAGTTGAAGACAACAATATAATCTTCAAACAACAGAGATGCAGCACTCAGGCCCCAAAACCAGATACACTCCAAACCTCGGCTCCACTTTGTTATCTTGTTTGTTAAGATCAGAAATTGGAAAGGAGACAAGATGCACTCTTCGTGGAGTGCAATGCCTACCTTGAATGGGCTTGACTTAACACAGAGAATATAGACTCAACTCTCGCTCTGTAAATACAGGGACTAGATGGCATGCACCAGCAGCTTCAGCACCCTATGCTCCTACTTCATCTCTCACAAAACACCCTGGGGTACACGGTCCACAAAACACATGTACTGCACATAATGGTGGCAAGCTCCCATGGCTCTTCAAATATCTATGCAATGACAGAGTTGACCAGGAGAGTATTTGTAACGTTCCTCCTGTACTCAAAGCTCAGCTACCAGGCAGAGTCTCCTTTCCAGCACCCTGGCATAGGCTTTCCCTCTTTCAAGACTGATGAGTGTGATCCCTCTCTATTTCCCAATGGGTGTATCTGGAAGACACCCTCTGGTCCCCCTTTTTAAAAATGGGGACTACCACCTCAGTCTGCCAATCCAGAAGTACTGTCTCCTGATGGGAACACTCTATTTTAATATCAAAAATCCTTCTTAATTTGAGAGGCTATTTGTTTGCTACTCCGGTCTTAAACTATACATGGTTTACATCTCAGTAAGGTATCCATGTTTATAGATATGAAAAATCTTTGAAATGTTACTTTCAATTTGTGTGAGCTGTGAATATAGCTTTAAAATTGTCGATAACACCCCACCACCATAAGCCTCTAAAAATATATGTAGTGTTTAAAATTATACATTTTGGCATTTTTACCAAAAGGTTTGAACTCACAGTTCCATCTTCACCAGCACTCCCTCCTTTTCAAACAAGTAAAAGGAATGAACAGCAGGTACAGTCCATAAATCAAAACAGAAAGGGAGCAAAAATAACTAGTGTGCTCAATTTGTACTGATGTAAAGTATGATAAAAACATATTTTAGAATACCTCTGAGCACCCACTAATAATTATTGTCTAACTTACAGTACTTACCAATGTTATATTTATCAATTTATCTTACCTAATTGTATGTATACTGTATTAACTAATGAGGGCTGAAGACCCCAAATTATATATGTAAATATATATTATGCAGTGGTCTAATATGATTTTTCAACAATATCAACTGCAAAGAACCCTCAGATCCCCAAACCAGATACACACCAAACCTCGGCTCCACCTTGATAGCTTGCTCATTAAGATCAGAAGAAAAGGATTTAATATGATGTTTCCCAGGGTCTTTCAGTATAAAAACTAACACACCACTTTATTTTAATAATGAGTCAGAAAACATCTGTCCAATTGCTTATCCTAGTGGTATTTTTAATAGGATATCTCTTCTGGTTTGGGAGGCTGCACTGATAAGCCTGGGTTATGAGATTGGCAGTGTAGCATTATGTACTGTAGATATTTTGGAAAATACCATTATTATACAATGACCTCATATGTTTAGAGTAGCAGTTTAGAGTAGTTGTTTGTTGTTTTGCACCAGAATTCCTATTTAAATCAACAAATAAGGACATTTTTTAATTTATTTTTTTTTATCTGGAAGGTTGTACAAATAATGCTTCACAAATTGAATTCAACTTCCTCTCTAGTGAAATCACACAGTGGGTATGATTAGCTCTGCTGGAGCCAGCTGTTCTCATCGCAATCTCTCTCCCAGTTCATTGAGCTCTGATTTAAAAGTTGCTTAAGAGTGATGATCGATACCAAAGACACTTACAAACATGTAGTTGGACTCTTAACTCTCATGGGTTGATTGCACTTACTGAAAAAAACTGTTTACTTAGTTCTAAAGGCAAACTGAAAGGGAGTTACTTTAGTGAACAGACAGAGTACTGTGCAGGAACAAGAGAGATTGCAGAGACCCAGCTCACAGAGACTAAACCTGTAAAGTCTGTGACAGACATGCCATTTTCAAGCTGTTCTCAAAATTAAATATATAAGGAAAATCTAATAATGGAAGTATAAATCTTTTGGTAAATAAAATATCATAATATACAAAAGCCCAGTAACTCAATATTGCTGTGTTAATTTTTTATTTATCTGTGTTGATTCTTTTAGTCACCATATACCATAGGATGTTCAGAAAACTCTTTCAATGCACAGATTTTTTTCATTTCCAAAAATGTCTTCAGATCTTGGGATGTGAACTGACTTTCCATTTGCAGTAAAAAATAGTGTTGGCAAGTAGTGTGATAGTATTTTCTGATGATTACAGTATATAGCAATCGGAAACATTCATAATTTGTTGAGAGGAGTGTGGATTATTTCTTGAAGGACTGGGGCTGTTGTGTACAGCTTCTTCTAGGGTTGGCTCCTGTCCTTCCTGGGATCCCTTCCCCAAATCTAATACCAAGGACTCATTGTCTTGCTGTGGACATGTCTTCACATGTGGCAGCAGTAAATTGGCCATGTGACTTTATTGCCATGCTCTATAATGAAGCAGATTTATTGTTGCCTCCAAAGAGCAAGCCAGGTGCGTATCAATAACATTTTAAAGAGTTAGGTGACACAATGGGGTGAATACAGATTGAATCTGCGACCTTCAGTTTGTGTAAGACAAGGTCCTCTGTGTTTTCATGTGTTTGAAAGGACTAAAGTTCTTCATCTTCCCTTTGGTTTAAGAGAAGTTGCATTGTCAATAATAAATGAGAAGACACATGGTGTTTGGAAAGATGTGCAGTATATGCATATGAAAATAGACAGTGCATGTCTTTATGGGGAAGCTTTGAATTATTACACACCACCATCATAGGTCAAAGCAAAACATTACACATTCAGGTGCATTCTAATATCACTGTCCTTTACATATCTTTTCAGTACCTGACTGAAAACAACAAGACACAGAAGGGGAAAAAAGTAACATCTTACTCCTGATTAAGACCCATTTTATAGATTAATGCACAGCTGGAGATTTCATAATAATTGGAACAAAAACACATTGTTACAAATCACTAGCTGAATATGTTAGCATTCTGAAAGGAACGCCAAAAGATTTTCATCTTAACAACTTTAATGTCACTAAAAGTAACCTGGAATGATTGTGTTTTGTAAGTGCATATTGAAGGCCATCTTGCAAATAGCCTGTAATTGCATGTAAGTCTGTATTGTCTGATCAATTCTCATTTTAAAATTGCTCTCTCGTGGGAAGGGTAACAAGTTCACCATTGTTCTAAATACAGTATTAAAATACCTATTTCTGCCTCCATTACTCTTCTCATCAAATCCTTAAAGTATCTCCTGCTTCTTCACACTCTGTCTTTGCCAGCTGAATGCTGCAGCAGTCTCAAAGGATGCAATTACATAAACAAAGGTCAGAAAACATTCTCACACATAAACTAGTCATTTAAAGAGGAGGTGCTGTATTTTAGTAGGATGCAACAGTTCGCTTTAGGCATTTACACAAAAGCATTGATTAAAACCGCAGGTATTAATTATATTTTCATTATTTCTGGAACTTTCTAGCTGATTGAGCTCTGCTATTAATGCTTTTCCACTCCTCTCATACTACATCAGTTTTAGTCTCTGTCTTTTTATCCTTTACCAAAAAAAAGAAGGTTGTGAAAAAAAAGTTGGTTTCTTTTCTCTTTTAAATCGTAATCATGTGAACTCAAAATATATCAAATATTATGTTGGCAAAATGTGTAAAATGCACCAGTGATCTCTAGAAATCACTCAAAGGATTCTATTTGTTTCTAAGTAGATTTTTTATACAATTCCTTCATTTAATTTATAATGAAGGTTTACACTAGATTGCCAGATTGCTTCAAATTATATAACTTTCTAGTTATACAATTTTATGACTGAACAGATTTCCAGTTTTATTTACGCACCATCTATTTTCTATTTACATTTTTACAATATTACTTCAATGTCCATAATAACCGATATTTCATTGTGGAATGATTTTGTGTTTCTGTGGGAAATAGGAAACAATCATAGTTACAGGAGAGTCTCCAAAGATATTTTTTTTATGTCTGGTATTTTTATGTCAGTAAGGACTAATATCAAAATAGAAAGGAAACCAGAAGAGGCAATATAAGTATTTCCAGTGGTCATGAGAACCATCATTACAGAAATCCCAGAGTTACTAGACCTTGAGAAATCGGACTTTGAGGAAATCTGTTGAACTGGGGTAATATATTCTTGTCTTAGGACACATTCATTATAGTACCCACAGTGCCACAATATCCAAATGCTTTCAAGAATGGTTTTGATCCTAAGCATTTGGAGTTATGCAGGCTCTGCAGTTAAGCAACTTTCCACATTATAAAAATGTCTGCAAATTATTTCTTGCTCTTTAAGTGTGATTAAGTGTGATTACTAGTGAATATATATCTAGTATATCTAGTATATCACTCAATGTTCTGGACAGGGTGAAATAAGTAGTCAGCAAATACGCATCAGCAATTGTTTACTTATGATAACCTATGGTCACTGTAGATCCCTAGAAATCTAGTTATATTAAGCCTCAATAAAAGAAAAACCTACTCAAACCTGTACCCGATGACAAAAAGAAGAAATATCTCTAAAACAGTAGCATTTAGCAGTTCAGTTCTTACCTACAACAACAATATAAATGAAATCGAAGTATGGCCAAACGTAACTGAGCTAAAACACTCAACTTATTACAACTACAACTAATTAGCATTATAATTACAACTAATTAGCTGCAGTCTTATCCTGACTGATGCCATGCATTAAAAGAAAATGTAAAAATTGATCACCCTTCTGATACTGGAAAATATGGTCTTCCTGCTCTTCAAAAGTGGACTGTGAAATCCTACAATGGCTTACACTCCCAGAAACTCATCAGGGAGCAAAGTGTGCTCCTTCCTCTGCAGTTCCAGGGGGTTCTGGCCCCTGCTGAAGAGTGGAACAGATGGGCGACGGAATGTCCAAGCTGCAGCCTTCTGCTTTTCCTTTTCCTACATATGGTTCACCCTCCGGCCATTGCCTCCAAGACCTAGGTTTCCCACAACCGCAAACATCACTTGGGTTACAGCAAGCAAAGGGCCATTTGTAGCAGTGAGTGAAAATAGGCACTGTTCCAGAAAGAGTAAAATGCATCCTGATTATTGAACACGATAAAGTGATGATTTCTCTGTTGGGATTTGGAATGTGGGTGCTCACAGCACTTTTTTATGAGAAATTATATTCCAACCATCTCTGGGGTGCGGGGGAGCCAGAGCCTATCCTGGCAAGCAACAGGTGTGTCACGCCCTCTGCAGCTAGAGGGCACTCCTTCTATGTGCTGTCTCTCATTTTCAGTACTTTGCTGTTCTTCTGGTGTTTCTCTCTCTGGGGCTATATATTTCCGGGTCTTTCAGTCTGCCTTTGCTCAGCATTGACGGTCGGATGTCCCGAGACCCGCCTAGCACCAGGTCGCCCCACGTCCACTACCTGAGCGCATACAGTAGGTTTGTATACGGTATTCCCTGAACAGCTGAGCCAGGGCTAAACCCCGTCTTGCCGCTATGCATAGGGTCTTTTCGCTCTCATGCCATTCTACGGTTCGTCCCTTCCGACGTCTGTGACAAGGTGCAAGGCAGGGAAACATCCTGGGTAAGACAGCAATCCATCACAGAGTGCACACAAGCACAGACATGCACACACTCACACCAGGGCCAGTTTTCCCAAACATCCATTAACCTATCAGTATGTCCTTGGACTGTGGAAGGAAACTGGAGCATCTGGAGGAATGAACATGTAAACTCCATACGGATAGCACCCCAGATCCAGAATTAAACCCAGCCCCCTGTGGACCTTGCATTTCACACTTTAATTGAACATAAGAACTTCAGAATATAAGGTCAGTTACAGGTTAGAGGAGGTATTGCTCAGCTGGCCAGCAGTTCAATGATACAAGTTCCATTAAACCTCTTTCTGATCTCACCTAGTCACTCTGGATGCACAAAACATTTTCTTTCCATTTCCAAATAACAGCATTATTTTTTATCTTTTTGTCCATACATTCAGAATCTTTGTGTAAAAAAGTACCTCACATTGTCAGTCCTGTTATTAGTCATATTGAATTTTAATTTACATTTCCTGTTTTTCTAAACCAGCTAACTTTAGACTTTGGTGACTTTGTTAATCCATTAAATAAGTACAACTTGATTAATCTGCTTTATTTAAAATGTCCATGTAATGCATTGATATAGCTTTGATGCAGTACCATTTTTTTTAATCCAATGTGGATACACACAATCTGTATTATTAGTTATGTGAAGGACATAGCTCTTTTGTTTAAAACTCTCACAGTCATCCCTACACATACAAAGGGGAGACCAAATATTGCAAAAAATGTCAGATACACCACAGAGTATATCAGTCAAGTTAGGAGTATAAATAACCTGTCTATTTTGATCGCACTGACTGATAGATATCTGTCTGTGGAGAAAAGGGTAGGGTACAAGCTTAGTCTGCACTACATCACAGCTGACATTTTAATCTGCCAACCATCAGCTTCTCCACTTTTTCAGAAAATCAGGTATTTCTAGGACCAATTATTTGTTTTCCTTTACATTGTTGATACACTCTAATTTTCTTTAAAAATGAAGTTGACCTTAAGATGGTTTGTATAAATCCACCCTTTTTTCTATTTTCCATATGGATTTCTGAATTTAATGCATCCTCGTAATCTGAATAAAGTAAGGTATGAAGTGTCATCTCAGTCTAGCAGCACTCCATAATGTCACTGACAAGCAATCCTGACAGTTTAGTGTGCTGCTACTCTTCCTTAGCCACTGGCCTGCATGTATTTTTGTGATGAGAGAATTTAAAAACCTATTGTACTCTCAAAAGAAAAAATATCTAATAAATCCATCTATCTATTTTCTAACCACTTTACCCAAGACAAAGTCATGGTTACCTGAGCTACCTGTTAGCTGGAAATGGCTCCAATTATTTATCAGATCAGACTTTCCCTTTTCAAAATTTATCTTTCCCCTTAGGTAGAAATTTAGATTTCACTGTGCAATTGCAGTTTTCCTATTTTGCCTAAGAATTGTAGCAGTGCCATGTCAACTGTCATCTCAGAGAGGAAAATGCCAAAAAAAGCTGAGATGGGAGTGCAATGTAATTTACTTAAAACCTAAGAAGCAAAAGGTTTGTGGAGACTTTATGCACATCATATTTGTCACAGGTTTAACATCCACCAACATTTTAAGAGATCAAAAGGAGACATAAAAGACATAAACACTTAGTCTTTATGACCTTTGAATGCTGTTTTAATATTTTAGCAGACGGATCATCTGAATTGTAACAAGGATTCAATGTTCACATTTTTAGAGCCATATTAGAGAATATTTTAAACCTGAATGTAATCAACATTAGTTATTTCTATAATATAGCTCTGTCTAACCTTATTGTTAAAAATAAAAATAGTCATATTCTTATTAAGGACAGTTTACCTACTGTAAGACAAGAACTCATTTTTAATTGAAATGGGGTAACAACACATTTATGGAACTACTTATTTTTAAGATACAGTTGAATGTGACCCTGCAAAAAGGGAACTTCGCTCTGACTTCTTCTAGATGAGCATCCTAAGTAGTAACCTTTACAGTATAACACAATAGATGTTTTTATGTCAATTATTCATAAGCTGACAGTGCACCAATGTCAAATGAATACAAGGGCACAATGTCCTTTTATTTAAAGAAACTACTTAAACTGCCGCACTTCCCTATGTGAAAAGGTCTAAAAAAAACTGTATTGTACTTAGAGAATGTAACAAAGTACAGGTCCAGTGGGTTCCGGGCCAGTTCAAGGTTGGTTGATATCTCCCAAATTTAACTGTGGCATTCCCTGAGCATGACCAGACCACCCAGGGATCTGTGTGGACTGAAATTAATGTTTAATTGGACATCCTAGATGCAATTGAGAAATACAATTCAGCAACAGTAGTTTGAAATTCAAACAGTATTAACAAATCATGAAAGTAAAATATTTATTAATAATATATTTTAGTTCAATCTGCAATTGGCTCGTAAAAAGAAAAATACAAATAAAGCAGATAATTCAGCACAAATAAAAGCTAGATTCTATCATGAAGAATCAAATCTTCATGATTCATTACCTGCCCACTTTATTAAAAAATAAAAAATAGATGTTTTAGGTATAAGTAAATATTACAAATATGTTCAATGCACAGATGCATTATATTTAATTACTAGCCTTCTTAGTATGGTGAGGTTATAAAATGTGTCTGGTTTCCTTTCTACACCACTCTACTAAAACAAGTCAAACTAATGCCATGCCAACACGATCTCTGATACAGTGCCCTTGTCAATACGTCTGTTACAAATAAAGTTGCAGAGCAGAACCAGGAACTAATTTCATTACAGACTGCAATTAGGGACTGATTAAGTGTTGTCCTTATTGTGCTCTACATTGGGCACACTGATCCCAGAGGTTAATAACCAGCTGCAATCAATTATACTCCATCCCTGATACTAATCATTTGCTTATTTTAGATTAGAAAATACGAAAATAAGTTTGAGAGGTCTTCTTCTCTGCTTAAAATCTTCAGCATTAATTAATGTGATCTTAATGTGCACTCCAATAAGTTTGCCAAATACACTTTGCTTATTGAAACACTATGTGAGTTTCTATTAATTAATAGAGTTCTTCAATACTGGAAAAAGAACAAGAATCTGTAAAAAAAAGGTTGTTTGTTGCCACGTTGGATTAAAAGATACAGGAGCCTGCTTTAAGGATTCAAGGAGAAACTGAGTTTCAAATGAAAAAAAAACAGAATATCTCAGAATGCTCAAAATATCAAAATGTACTTATATTGAACTATTCTGTAAAATGTTAAAATTTTGTTTTAATAAGCTTTTATAATTGATTTTATTTTTTTAAAATGAATCAAGGTGGTCAGAGTACATTTTACATCTCTATGTTTAAAATGCAGCTGTTACCCTTACCAGAAATAAGCAGTTTTCTGATAATGGATAGTTGTTAAAATATAGTATTTAATGAAGTAGTCAGTATTTAAGTGAAATCATATTAGTAAATTAGTCAGCCAGGTTAAAAATGACATTTGTTCCATCCATTTTCTAACTACTTTATCCAATATAGGGTCATGGGGGAGCCGGAGCCTCTCCCGGCGAACAACAGGTGCAAGGCAGGATACACCCTGGATGGGACACCAGTCCATCACAGGGCAGACAAACACAACATGCACACACTCACACCAGAGCCAGTTTTCCCTGGTATATTTTTGGACGGTGGCGGGAAACTTGGGCACATGGAGGAAACCCATGAGAACATGGGAAAACTTACAAACTCCATACAGATAGCCTAGAAAGTGAAGCCATCAGCACAGTACTGCTCCCACTTTCTCCATATACTGTATTCTAATAAATTATATTTCCCATTGAACTCCATCCACAAGTATATTTCACTATTTTAAATGTTATTTTCATCAAGAGTAGGCAACGTTTATTCCGTGCTATCACTGGACTTCTAATAAATGAATAACTGAATCAACCCCGAATAACATAATTGACATAAGATCACAACGATAGCTGAGAATTAGCTAAAATAAAGCTTCCCACTTGAATGGAAGTACCAAGGTAGACTACCCTTGGCCTAGATGAATGGCTACTACATTTTTTCAGAAGCATTTAAAAAATCCAGACCGAAGCTGTTTCTTGATGGTATGTAAGTAATAAAAAAGGCAAAGAGAATGTTAAAATATACAGTATAGTTAAGAGTGCAGAATTTAAATCAAGGCTGTGGTCAAATGGTGCTATATACCAGGATCATCTCATTCGTAGTATTATGCACAATTTTGTTTGCCATGTAACAGAAATATATTGCCTCTCTAGGATCAGTCCACAGAAGAGCAACCATATACATTCTCTCTTGGCTTATAGAAACATCCTACACCAATAGAGTGAAAGCCCAGACCAGACAATTCTGCATCCATCAGTGTACCAGCTGAAAATATAACTATATCAACTATATCAATATATGTTTGGTGCAATACTCCCCTATCCCAAACTATTTGCGTAATCAGCCTTCACATTGCTGAAAGATGGGGCTCCGACTGGCACCAACAGTGAGTGTGATTATTACAATTAAAAGAAGTAATAAATAGAATTTATCCTTTAAATAGCAAGTTCCCAATATCAATTAGGAAAACTGAAAAATAAGGAGACCATCTGTCTCATTTACGCACTAACTGAACATCCCTGGCCACTAAGAATGGACTTCCTGCTAGTCCAAATATGGGCAGCAGATGGAGAGTTGCCTTTTTGCTTGCGCCATAAAGGTGGGTTGCGTGTGATATGACTCATCATTTGAACACCCACATACACTGTTTTTACGTGACCAAGAAATACAGTACATGTGAGAAAGAAAAGACTGACATCTAGATAGCTCAGTTAATCCCTAAAATCATGTTAAATCTTTTGTGGGCATGCACTCATGCATTTGCATTTAATCTCACTTTCAGGTTGATAATTATTGTGCTTAAAATAGATTACACAAGTGTTTATATGCAGGTTATGTGTCTGAAGATATGGTCATGCAGAGCATCCCCACCTAGCGTAAGTCACTCATGATTGGCTGCATGTGCAGTAGTCGAAGGCCACATGCAAGATGGACCAGAATAATGGCTGCCCTGTGAATACCTTGTTCTGATTTATATGCATTTTGCTCAATGCTTCTCACCAGCTTTGCTACCAGGGAAAACAGGCCTTGGAAGCCGATGATACTGAATATTCTCCTCGCCTTGTTTTCACTCAGAGTTCACACTCTTCCAGTGCTCATGAGACTGATGCTGCTGCAGCTCATACACAAGGGGAAAACAGGACTCCCTGATCTACCCCCTCCCCCTTCCCCATCTCTTAAAAAACAGCTCAGCAGTAGGCATTAAATAAATGCATGAGGGAAAAAAAAGGATTTTTCACACATTACCTTCCACAGCAGGATGATACAGCAGTGTGTCTAGCAATCGGATCAGCAGCAACAGCTTACAGAAACAGGCAGGCTAACAGTGTCACATGACCAATTCCACCTGCTGCCTTACAATGGTCATATGATTTTCTTTGGGATTCTGGGAGATGTAGTTTCCAAAGGCTCGCTCAAGTCAAGGGAAGATCATTTTTTCTTCTTCATCAGCTAAAACAAGGACAAAAACTGCAGCTTTCTGACATCCAATGTAATGTTACAAATGTCTTTATTTCATACACTACATGATTTCATCTGTACTGATAGCAGACGTGCAGTAATAAAGTTATCTTTTTCTATTTGTAGAATCTTAATCAATAAAGTTTTTTTATTACATAAATGCAATTTCTAATGTTTTAGAATACATTTATTTTTAAGAGGCACTGTTTATTTTCAAACAGGAGAAAAAACATGCAAGCAGCAAGAAAAACTATTTAGGAAATTGCTGAAGAACAGAAAGACTTACACACTTTACTTGCATGGGGTGATCTGAGGTGACATTTAATAAATGTACATCCTTAAAGCAGAATATAAAAAAAAACTGTTGTAAAACAAAACATGTTTTTTGCATTGGACTGAGAGTGGCAGAAAGCAATTTTTATAACATAGACAGTAGTGTGAAGTAGTGACTAGGGACCCAGATTGATGTGTTATTGCAATAGCAAGCCAGCTCAATCTGAAGGGAACTGCAGGTTCAGACATTTGGTGTATGTGCTTAACTGACAATCACATTGTGCAAAGCTGCCATCTGCGGGGTTATGACTGAGCAACCCTCTGTCAGAATCACCCCTTAAAGGATATTGGGAATACTGTAGGTTCAAACTCCATATGGGACATTGCTTGAGCAAAGGTCTTTACTTACTGTAGTTTTCCTCACTAAAATGCAGTGCACTGCTTACATGGGTATAGATGTAAATCCATTTGTTACAGTATGTGTAATGTAAGATATATTGGATAAAAGCATTCAACAGATAAATTAACAATTAACATTGATATACCTGGAATTTTTAAAATTGAAGTATCTCACAATTTTCACAAAAATAAACCCATTTCATTAGGCAAACATTACTGGATTTCAATCAAATCAGTGTCGGCAGCTCCTAGATCTTTGATGAGAATTAAGGGGTACAGAGTGTGTATAATAGGTTGCAGAAGCCAATATGTAGGATTAATTTTAAGTCAAAAACTTTCCGCTGCCTCTACACTCTGCTGGTAGTGATAAAACCAAAGAAAGCTGACTCAGAGTCAAACATTGCAGTTAAATAAATCTCAGTATCTTCCTTACAATAAAAACCCATTTCCCCCAGATATAATAACCTTTACAGAGACTGAGGCTTTGTATGAGGTTGTACTGTAAGATTAAATTATGAGAACTGTTGTTCCCAGCTTCCTAAAATGTATTTCTGCATGCAACAAAAGTTGTTTAGTTTTATTTTTGCTTTGACTACTTTATAATTTGAAGTATGTGAATTCCACAAATAAATAAATGGAGTTCAGTTAAATTATATTTGGTTTCACTAAGTCCTGTGCTCCCTAGTGTAAGTCAGTAAAGTATAAGCAAGGGCTTTATTACTGTTGAAACAGAATAGGGGCTTGAGGGAAAACATCTTTTACAGCCTCACCCTTCCTGATTATCAAATGAAATGCGTGCATGCACTGTATGTTGAGCTATGGAAACATATCCTCCATGAGACTTAACATGTAGCAAACTATTAAAAATAGATACAGATACAGTGGACATGTCAAAGTGATCTCAAAACACTCTAACAGTATGAAAAGTTACTTTTGTTCCTGGTGCTATTGTGGGTGTAGTTAATACTGTTGATGTCCTAAATACTGTACAGCTACACTTACTAAAAGAGTCATTCATATTGCTACACATACTGTACATGATAAACTGTGAGTTTCTGTATAGTGTTTAGACACTTTAAGTCCCATGTCAAATTTCTATCGGGCTGGGGAAATTTAATTACATAAATTAGCGACAAGACATGAAATAGGTCAGCAATAAATTATTGATACCACCATCTGCTGACTGTGTATCAGTCTGTCTGCAAAACTCAGTGTCACTTTTCCTGCAAAATCACAGGTTTTGACAGGCTGACAACCAAGGTATGAAACACATGCAAGACATCTTGATAGAGCATTTATATTATACAAAATGTCTTCATCTCGCTCAGCAGTATCTTGTGAAATTCTTAATAAAGAGGATTTGCTGAAATGTAGTAGTGATTGAAAGGCTTTTGGCAAATTATGTTTCTGGTTATCATTTTTAGGGCTGGAAACATAGATACATACAACACAATGGATTTCTTAGAATTCTTTGAAAACATTTTGCGATGTTAAGACCAATAATGTAATGACACCCATGTAAGCGAGTGGACATTAATGGATACCACATGGACCACATGTAAATTCTTGGCAAGGGATGCATACAAATAATTATATATTTATTTTAATGCATGCAACAGGTTTTAAAAGGAAAAACATGTATAATAAAACAATGCATTTAAACTCTGTATAAATTCTTCAAAGATATTGAATGATTTACAGTTGCTATTATAATGGTAATAGGGATGAAAATGTATTGCATGGTGTCTAAAATACAATGCAGAGAGCATGATACCTGAACACCTCTGTGAACCTCACTATTTGATGCACAACATGTTTCTTTTTTACTTTGAGTTTGTGCCATGGACTTAGTGACAACATGGTAAGTTATTTTATCTTTGCAGTGCCAATCTCTTTGCTTTGTTCCTTTCAAAAGGCAATGTCTTCTCTTAAATAATTCTCTACTAATTTTTATATTCCCAATTTAGAGTTTACACCAACGTAGAAGTAAGTAGGACACAATCACTTTGATTTACACACATTTTTTACATGCAAAGAAAAAGCACTATGAACTCTCCAACGTCTGAAATAACAAACTCCCAGTAAAGGCAATTACAATACAGTAAACCTTCATTTTAACGGCCTTCCTTTTAAAATACTTCAAATTTAACAGACAAAATATTCAAAACCAGACTTTTTCTGCAAAACTAAGAATACCTTGAATGTTATGTTTGCCCAAATAATAAAACAAGGTAAAAATAAATACTATACAGTATATGTTTAATGAATCTATGAATATCAATGATGCCCTAAAGGGATAAGTCAACTGTTAATGACATGTGTTGTTTGTGTTTTGCATGTTTTAGCAAATTTTGTACTCTTAAATAAAGAGCTTATATATTTATGATAGGAACAGTAACAATTTTTATTGACCATATTGCATGCATTTGTACACAAATAAGTCAATAGATCCACAAAGCATAAATACAGTGTAACAAAAAAAATCTTTCCAGACCCTATTCAGACGACACAATCAGGGTGAGTGAAGAAAACATGGGGGAAAAGGCATGCAGGAGTCAGGAATTAAAACAGGGGTCGTGTCCATGGTGCGCAGGTGTTCTGGGGGGTGAGTCCAGGGCAAACAATCCAAAACAGAGTCCAATGGAAAATCCAAGACAAGGCAAAAGTCCAAAGCCGGGCAGTCCATCCGAGACAAAGACAAACAGGATTAAAAACCAGAGCGGGATCCAGTGGAGGGTCGAGGGGAAAAAGGGGGAATGGGACCAGATGCTCCAGATCCTGGACTCGCTTGGTACAGGAACCAATGCAGAGCCCGGAACAGAGTGAGCGTCTGGCATTTGAGGTGAGCCGGAGCGCCCTTAAGGGTGGTGGGGGGGGACTACAATCGTGACATATAGCATATACTGTATATTTTTCAAGTAATAGAGTGTTTTGGGGGCTGAAAAAATGTCATTTGTGATTCAATGGACATTCTGCGATGATGAATACCCTTTTCCCCCTCTTAGTCCATTAAACTGAGAATTTACTGTACATAAAAAAACAATCAAACGCATTCTGCCTTTATGGCAGCCTTTTAAAATATTTGAATATTTAAAAAGTTTCAAGATAAAATTCAAATGCTAAAATTGCTGGAAACAGCTAAAATGGCATAAGGGAAAACAGTTACACACCACTGAGTTGATGTGTCGAAAACTGCAATAAATTACAATGTCATCCCACTGATTTATTTAATCCAAATTTAAATGATTAAGTGTGTTGCACAGGAAAATATCCCCTCTACTTTAAATTAAGCATAAGAATGTAAGATACAAAAGTTTAATTAGAGATAAATTAGATTAAGACTCAAATGTGATTGGTATTTGACAATCTATAAATTAAATATGCATGCGTTCACATCACAAAATAGTGTAGATATACTGTAGCAAGGTATATGATTTTATATATCCCTTATGCTGTCAGAACCTAATTTTGCATGTTTTGGATAATCTAATCCGATTTTATTTTTTCTTTATGTACCAGAAACATAAACCCAATTTAAAGGGGCTGGGAGAGGTACTTTGATTCTGTTTAACTGATTGCAGAGGCATCAGCTGGTGTGAAAACATAATAAACTCAAAGTAATGAAATCTGAAGGATAATTATGCTTTCAATAATGCGCAATAGTGCTGCACACACGAGTTCTCTTACCGGTGAGTGATTTGTCATGATAAAAACTATTATATTGTCTGTAAAATTAAGCATTGGGTGATAGGGAGACAATTAATATATTGAAAACTTGAACAGAGCATATCACTGCTCTAAAAAAAGTTTTAACAAGCTGTAAAATATTACCATTTGCTGACTGCAATGTTTTCCTTTCACCCTTTGAGGAGAACAAGTGTAGGCCGTGCTGTACAGTATGAGTTTAATTATTTGTAAGAGACAGATCACACTTTTTCTCAAGCAAGTTGAATCCATTGTGCGTAATGCAGTCGGGTGAAATTGTGTATTGTCCATATAGCCATATTTATAAATACTTAAAATATATATTTATAAAATTATATTTATTAATATAAAGAATCTGGACAAAACCTTTAGATCATGCAGGTTCAGTGAATATACTGGATTCCTTTTATTTGTCATTGCAACTACCCTAACAATTTAATTTTTTTTTCATGAACAGATTCTACAGTAAAGAGATCAAATTAATATAATTGAAATTTAATATATTTAGAGTTGCAATTCTTCACATACAAACCAATACCAACCTATCTCCATCACTCCCATCAAGAGACAAAGGAATGTTAACATATTTGCCACAGGCATTCTCAGACTACAGCATTACAATACCTCTGGTTTATGGAATTTTCACTTAAGTCTGTAGAAGTTACATTGGTTTTGAATAAAGATTCAACCCAATCAATCATGATCTCCAAAACTAGCAAAGTGCAATTAAAGAATTTCAATCTTTCTTCTTTCTCCAACCAAATTTTATTTGGGTCATTTTTTGTAAAACTCCCTAATGTACTGTCTACAGCAGTTACAGTACCAAGAGATTAATGCTGTAGCTCTGATGTTAACTGACAGCATCCCTTTATCATTAATGTACCATAATATTAATAATAGTTATCCAGCAGCAGCAGTCTTATTGCTGTTAGATTTTCACAAAGCGTTTTTCAGGACGCTATGCTATGCAGACGATATGCTATGCAGACGATAAGATCCGGAAGGGTGTGCAACAAACATGGGGAAAAAAAGACTAAGATCGAGGCTGGAAGAAGAACAAATGTTGACGGTGCCCTGGTGCTCGGGAGGGGTGTGGTCCAAGGCAAACAAGTCCAAAGGGAGTCTGTAGGAAAATCCAGGGAATGCAAATGTCCAGAGCCAGGTGGTCCATCCATGACAGAGACAAGAGAAAGTTAAAAGCTGGAGCGGGATCCAGCGAAAGGTCGGAGAAATAAAAAGGGGTAACGGGGCCAGGCCCAGATGGTCAGGATGCCATTGCGAAGCCTATGTCGTCGAGCCTCTCCTGGACTCGCTGGTTTGCGGGCGTCCATTTTGCCAGCAGCCATATCACCCTGTAACTCACAACTAGCAGCCCACTGAAGCTAAGGAGGTGTGAGCCTGGTCAGTACCTGGATGGGAGACCTCCTGGGAAAAACTAAGGTTGCTGCTGGAAGAGGTGTTAGTGGGGCCAGCAGGGGGTGCTCACCCTGCGGTCCATGTGGGTCCTAATGCCCCAGTATAGTGATGCGGACACTATACTGTAAACAGGTGCCGTCCTTCGGATGAGACGTAAAACCGAGGTCCTGACTCTCTGTGGTCATTAAAAATCCCAGGGCGTTTCTCGAAAAGAGTAGGGGTGTAACCCCGGTGTCCTGGCCAAATTTCCCATTGGCCCTTACCAATCATGGCCTCCTAATTATCCCCATCTATGAATTGGCTTCATTACTCTGCTCTCCTCCCCACTGATGGCTGGTGTGTGGTGAGCGTTCTGGCGCACTTTGGCTGCCGTCGCATCATCCAGGTGGATGCTGCACCTTGGTGGTGGTGGTGGAGGGGTCCCCATTACCTGTAAAGCGCTTTGAGTGGAGTGTCCAGAAAAGCACTAAATAAGTGTAAGCAATTCTTCTTCTTCTTATTATTATTATTATTATCATTATTATTATTTTCCAGAGCTGAGCCCAGATTGGTCAGGCTTTTGTAGGAAGGGGGCTAGAACTGGAGATGGGTGCAAAAAATCAAAGACAAACAAGAAAGAGCTGGAGTGTCCTTAAGAGGAGGGTCTTATGATCATGACATTCAGCTAAGCAAAATATCCAAAAATTGATTCACATCAGGATGGATTGTCATTGATATGTTTCTAAATCTTGCTACATGCCGTATACTTTATTTGGATGTTCATTGATTTGTTAACATTGTGATCTGACAGTAACAGTAGTACTTATACTGTAGAACTTCCTGAATACTGAGAAAGTAACTTGATTGAATTGGAACATTGCTCCTGGGTGCCATTTCATGTCTTTTTATGCCTGTGCCATAATTCTATCTGTGTTATGCCTTTTATTTTTTATAGAACATTATGCAGATTGTTAACATAGAATAGAGAAACTGTTTGCAATTGCAACTGTAGATGCTAACCGGATAAAATGCAATACTTTATTGCATTAATAATATACAGTATGTATGCATACATTAGTAAATTTAAAAATTTCAGAAAACACTCCATGTAGTTTGAAATGTTTGCATGAAGTTCATTTACTGTTGCACAACCACAAATTCAAAAACAGACTAGTCTTCATTACTTTTTTATTTTATTTTTTTTTATTTTTTTTCGGTACAAGTGTTAAAAAGCTAGTTTTAGCCTTTAGCCTTACCTTGAAATATAATATTTGATTCTTACATTGTGTATATGGACGGCATCATGGTGCAGTGGTTAGCATTACTGCCTTCCAGCACAGGGGCCCTGGGTTCAAGCGTGGAATTTGTACTGTATGTTCTGCTCGTGTTTGCTTGGGTAACCTCCAAGTGCTCTGGCTTCTTCCCATAGTCCTAAGATGGACTGGTAATTAATCAGCTTCTGAAAAATGGCCCTGGTGTGAGTGTGAGCATGCTTGTGTCTGTCTTCCCTACAGTGGAATGGAAGTCCACTGTGTATCCTGCCTAATGCCTATTGCTTGTTAAGATAGGCTTTGGGTCCCACACATCCCTATTGGATAAAGCTGTTAGAAAATGGATGGATGAATGAATGGATGGATGAATTCATACTGAATACAGTATGTACTGTATGCATACCTAGTATCCATCTATCCATTAAAAGAAAGCTGCTCATTCCTGGATGGAGTTGGTGCAACCTGGAGCCACCCCAGGGTACATAATGGCATACATTTGACTGAATGGCACTGCATCATACTGTAGGTCACACAAACATTCTAGAAACACCAATTAATCCCTAATTAAGCATTCTGTCAGGAGGTGGGAAAAGCAAACCAAATGTAAACTTCACATAGATTCTGAATCAGAACGCAATCAGAACCAAGGACCCAAGAACTGAGAGGCAGCAAAGCAACTTGCCATATTACCAATTTAGGAGTGCCTTATGAGACATAAATCCCAGTTTCACAATTTTTTCTTGGCTTTCTTGGCATTTTCTAAAAATCACTTCTTATCCTATCCTGATTTTACTAAATGCAGGGGAGGTGTTTTTACAACTGTACACGAAAAAGGCTATTTTCAAAAGTTCCTATTTTACTTCATTATTAATATAAACTGTGTGGATGAAAAAAGTGTGTTGCCAAGGTAATTGTCCCTTTTTATCCAATGGAAATTATACACTATTGGAAAAGCCATTTAGAGGGTCTAAGTCTCAGTTTCCATTTGCATTGTTGATGACGCAGTGTCTGTTGGCTCTTACACTTGCTTAAAAGAACTGATGAGAATAGCACACACTTTACTGATAAAAACTGTTTATTTTTAACACCATTTGCCAGTACTGCCACTTTAAAATCTATGTGTTTCTTCAGAAAAAAACATGGAAGTACTGTTTTGTTTTCAAGATAACTTTACTTTGCATGATGTTTAAATAAAGAATAAGCACTCACTAGGGGTGTCACAATGTGGCAGTTGGTTAGTATTGATTTTTCACTAATATCTGGGGCCCTGGGCTTAATTTTTGGGGCTCTGTCTGCATGGAGCTTGTATGTTTTCCCCCTGGGTGCTCCAATTTCCTTCCAGATAGATATTAGTAAGTTGATTGGCTTCTGGGAAAATTGGCCCTGGAGTAAATATGTGCATGTTTATGTCTCTGTGTGTCATGTGATGGACTGGCATTCCATCCAGGGTATATCCTGCCTTGGTCCCATTGCTTTCCAAGATAGGCTTCTGTGACCCTGTGACCCTGTATTGGATAAAATGCTTAGATAGATGAACAGATGGATGAAGCAATCAGTATTGCTGTGTGTCATAAAGTCACACAGAGCTTTCAATGTCGTTCATTGCCTTTCCCTTGGGACTGGCACAGAATGAAAACAGCTGGAAAAGGATTTTCAAAACATTTAAGGTTTTACTGGCCCACATGTGTCAGATAAAATCATACATCAGAGGTCCAGGGATTGTCTTTGAGAGGTCAAGCACAGGACTTCAGGTTTGTTAATACACATTGCTTTGGTTTCTTAAGCCTCACCTCAATCACCTTGCATATCCTAGATTATTTCCTCCAGGACACCCAACCAAACCCAAGACTCTATTTCGGATATATATACAGTATATCAGATGCAGCTAAACCTAAGCTTGGATGTACTATAATTTTGGACCATATTGGTAAATGAAAAGTTTAATGTAGGTTTCTGTGTCATATAAACAAAAATGGAGACCTTGTTATGTATGAAGCATTTACCATGCTGAACCAAACAAAGCTAAGAAAACAGAAACAAATCAGCTCTACTCTAAAATGAAATGAATAATCAAATCGGACTTACTCAGATTTGTTTCACTCACAAAAACATTCACAATTCCCCCTATCATTAAGCACAAGCAGTAACTGGAGACTTAACAGATAACATTGCATCTATAACACATTAAACATATATTTATAGTAATCTTAAAAAACAAATGTATTAGTCTTTACATTAATTAGCTGATTGAGACGGTTACATACAGTGCTTTAGAAACCATAAGGCTAGCTATAACTTTAAACCTCAGTGCTGCCTTTAATAGTATCATAATAAACTGAGATTACTTGGGTGGATTAAACTGCAGAAGACTAATCAAAATGACTTTATGAACTGAGCTGCCTTCCACATGCTGTTTCAGTTCATTGTAATTTGTGTAATTTTGTACAATATAGGTAACTTCATAAAAAGGATATTTTCTCAAAGCAGATAATGAAAAAAAGGTATGCTCTAATTTGGTATATCATGAAAGATTTACATTTTTAGTGAACTGGTGCTAGACTTAAAGTAAGAAGAATAACTTTACTTTGAACAAGGCAGAAAAAGGCTCATGAATGGAATAAAACCATTAATTTTGGTTACAGTGAGGACCAGAAAGAAAAATAACTCAAGTAGTATTTAAAATGTAGTGCCAAACTTCTTTTTTGTGCATGCAAACATTGTTTTTATACTAAATATCAGAAATAATTTATCTTCTTGTTTTTGATCAGGCAGTAAAAAGGCAAATAAAGTGAAGAATGATAATTGCAGCATAAAAGATAAGAGGCAATTCATGTATACTGTATACATTATTCAAAAAGGACTAAAGCCAAAATGTCTGCTCCTATAACCACAACTAGTCATTTAACTACAACCAACTAATAAACGTATTGTACCAAGGTTTTGCATTTGCCAATAACTTGCTTGACTTAAAACTTAACATGACCAAATTCTTCTTCTTCACTCCATATCTAAATTAAACTATAATTTACTTTGATTTT
Organism: Lepisosteus oculatus; assembly: GCF_040954835.1. Lineage (NCBI taxonomy): Eukaryota > Metazoa > Chordata > Actinopteri > Semionotiformes > Lepisosteidae > Lepisosteus > Lepisosteus oculatus. The sequence goes on from NC_090705.1 coordinate 20,663,158, forward strand.
TTTAATGATCCTGGATGTTTTTAGTTATATACTGTCAATTAAATTCTGTTTACATATAACAGTGTTTGGTAAAACATTTTTAAAAAGCACGTAGTCTCACAACACAGAGACCTGTGATCAATTTAGTCCTGTTTTATTTACCTTTCATATCACAAAACATTAAGTAAATTAGTAAATGTAAGTGTGCTAGGTTTGTGTGACATGGTCACAGTGACTTTGAAGAGTTATCAACAGATAAACACACACAAATATAAACAAGAACTCTACTCACCTGATTGAGAAATCCAGCATCAAGGTCATGAAGGACAGAGAAGATGATCAGGGAAAGTAAAGGGACACCATTTGCACACATTCCATTAACTGACAAGCAAGGGCAGAAAATAATTGTACACAGAACATACAGCACTTAAAAATAGTGCTTTCAACTGTGTTCTTGTCTGCTGTAATTGATTCTTACTTTCGACTAAAATGTGTGTTAATGCTCTGTGTTCTCTCTGTTTAATCATGTTGTATTTGTGTTTGGCTCTTTGTTGATGTTATAGTCTTCTCTAGGTGCTTTGTCATGTCTGGTGGCATTGGTGTTTGTTTTATTTAATTGAAACAGAACTGAAACAGAGCTCTAAGCTTAAAAAGAGTACACAGGTGTGTGTTGGAGTTGGACATTTCTTTTCACTGTTTATTTTTCCCACACCATATCTCCCTTCATATCAGTGCAGTGGTTCCTTGTTTTTTTTGTAAATATCCATATTCTGTTGTATTCAGGTGGATTGGAAATAAAGCCTTACAGTAATTTATTCTTGCCACTGTACTCCAGAGTTTATCCTGTTGTTTTCATCATGTATCTCACCACCACTTTACGGAACAGTCACATACTGTACTGTATTTAAAGGCTTGATGCCTGGCACATGTGGTCCACTCCTGTGTTCAGCACACTGAGTACACATCCAGAACACGTGTCACCAAACCCCAAACTGCCATCATGACACATCGAGACACTGAACCTCTCACTACACTGGGTTTAGAAACTCCTACCATCCCAGATGAGTGACATTACCTTAGCCAGTTCAATAATACACTCTGAGCCCTGTTACACAGTAAGTCTATTCATCTGAACAAAAGAGTTAAGTGCCTGCTCCCTTCACAATTCTAATATAATGCAAAACGTGTGAAACATCAGAAAGAAATGTCAGCACACAATTAAATGATGAAAAAACAGAATTGTGTCTTCCGTAACATTTTACAGTAAACCTGCCTGGTCAGGAACATGTCTTCACTGTTCTCAGTGGGAAAAAAATACCATAGAAGTGATGATAGTGATATCTTTTCTTGTTGGTCATTAATTAATCATTATATTTTTCTGTTTTGACTTTGTGAATTACTTCACATGAATGATTTTATTTAATGATTTTATAATTGTCATTGCTTTCATTACAATTCACAGTGTGACCAGTCACTAAGGGTGGCCTTGTAAAACAAGTCTTTTGTGCCCTGTATATTGTGTAAATTACCAACTAAATAAATTCAAATCTTCTATCTTCCAACCAAGAATTGACACTCAAGAATCTATTATGTTTTGCACCACCTCCTCTGAACAGTATGATTCCACATTAATTTAATGTAATTCATATCTAATGCACTGGTGTCTTCTGCATATCATCACAGTGACCATTATCTTCTCAGCATTTCAATCTGAATGCCACAGAATCTATTACACTAAACTGGCCACTTCAGCTATCACAGACAATCCATGGGACTCAGCCTAATTACACAGAAGCTGGACCACGCTGAGCTAAGAATAATGGACATTATTTTAAAAGATTATATAGAACTATTTTCAGCCATCAGAATGCCACCAGACCACTTCATCTCAATAGTGAAAATTTGTCACTTTTGATAATTAATTTCTCTTTTTTGTAGTCCTGAGAATTTATTCATTTAAAATTGTTCTTAGAAAATGTCATTACTTTGCTTTCTTTGAACTCTTTGGTTAAATTAGGAGAAAAAATATAGTTTACATAATGACCAGAACCAAAAATGGAAATGATATGGCCAGAGCAAGATAAGTACATTGGGTGGTTATATTCAGTTTAAAAGAAAGAATACTTAATAAACTTTTTAACAAAAATGTAAAAATTGATTCCAACTGCATGAATTCAGATTAATGTTAATAAAATCTGGAAAGTTCTAAATATATAATATTAGTAGATTCACAATTGCATTAATAAGGCTTACAGGGGCTTAGAATGAGCTGTGATTGTGTTATAATCCAGGTTATAAACTCTAATGTTTCAGAGTGTATTTTTAAAAATATATTGCTTTCAGATTACTTATTGTGCTGCTAAAGATATTGCAATATTTTACAGCAGTTATGGAGCAGACTTCCCATGAATAATATTACAAGATGTGCTTCTGAACTGTGATTTAAAAATCCTTAAGTGTCTTTCACTGAATCATCAGGGTTATGTTGTCTAATTGCAATGAATGGTGGGAAACAAAACCATTACTTTCTTTACAAAATGTTGCTCTTCACTTGCTGGGGTCCCAGCACTTCTTTATATATTATATCTCTATACTATAGTATGATTAGTCATTCTCAATCAGTTATGTCTTCCAGGATTCCACATTTTCCAAAATTCTTCTTCAGTTCCTCTACTCAAATTTGCCCAGCTCAGCATCCCATCTTAGTAACATGATTAAACACTCTTTCAGATCAATGGGCAGTGACTGTTTTGACAATAATTAAAAAAAGAAAATGAAGAAAATGAAGATTAATAGCCGGAAAATGGAATGCCAATACAGATCTATTTAATTTTAGCAGAAGCCAAGTGTTTCAATGTGCCTCTGTCTTAATTAATAGCATTAATTTATCTATGATTGGCTCTTTTCCTCAGATTGATTTCTTTTTAAGGTGAATTAGCCACTCCTGGTCTTGGATTAAGTACTCTTATGTACTTAACTACTAATAGAAAAATAACTTCTGAAAAATCTTCTGGTATTATCTAATTTGCAAGTAGGACAGGGTCTACTCTGTCAAAGTTAGTGAGGTCTAGCAGCCATATCACCCATATCACTCTGAAACTACAAATGGCAACAGTATGATACTGTATGGTTTTAAAGCCAATAAACAAACATTATGTGTGAAATATATTTTCCATAATCAAAATCTAAAGTTAAATTGTTTACTAATTACTTGTTGCTGAACCTAGCATTAAGCCAAAATATAATTTTAAAGCAGATATAAACCTGAAAAGAGGTTTACATTCACAACAAGATATAAGAATAAACTATGTTATAGAGTATCACCTGAATGCTGTTAAGCTATAGTTTCCTTTTTGCTTGTCCATATCTTCAAAGTTGAGCTTTGAAGGATTTGCACAGCATAAATACATAAAACATTGCCAGCAGCCATATCTCACAACTGAAACTCACAACTGGCAACCCACTGAACATAAGCAGGTGTGAGCCTGGTCAGTACCTGGATGAGAGACCTCCTGGGAAAAACTAAGGTTGCTGCTTGAAGAGGTGTCACCCTGCGGTCTATGTGGGTCTTAATGCCCCAGTATAGTGACTGGGATACTGTGCTGTAAAAAGCCGCCATCCTTTAGATGAAACGTAAAACCAAGGTCCTGACTCTAAAACCAAGGTCCTGACTCTCTATGGTCATTAAAAATCCCAAAGTGTTTCTTTTGAAGAGTAGGGATTCTGGACAAATTTCCTATTAGCCTTTGCCAATCATGGCCTCCTAATAATCGTGATCTATGAACTGGCTTCGTCACTCTGCTCTCCTACCCAATGATAGCTGATGTGTGGTCAGTGTACTGAGCACACTATGGCTGCCATCACATCATCCAGATGAGTGCTGCACATTGGTGCTGGTGGAAGGGAGTCCCCAATACCTGTAAAGCGCTTGGGTGGAGTGTCAAGAAAAGCACTATTTCAGTATAAGGAATTATTAATTATTATTATTAGAATTATTATTATTAACTTGCCCTTTGTTATCTGAGAACAGTAGATGATTGTACTATTCTGATAGCTGAAGGTTTTTTTTTAATCCAGGCCAGTAAGAGTGTATTCTCAGGACAAAGGTCCAAACTTCAGTTGTGGCTTCTGCATAATTAAATAATATGTTATTTCTTCTGTAGCCTAACAACTATTCAGATGATTTAAAAGGTATAAGAAGGTGAAGTTGGGATTGTTTCCCCCTGAGAGCCTAAATGAAAAATGTAATTCTGTTGTTTTTAATCACATCCTAGTGAACAAAATCTGAAATGAAGGATGTCCTGAAAGTACTCCCTTGAGCACACATTGCATTGTGTTTGCACAGAGCAGAACAGGCCTTCTTCGTGTTCGGGAAAACATTAAGAAATTCCCATAAATAAAACACATAATGAGGTTTAGCTGTAGACCAAACAATACAAGTATACTGTACACAGCTCTTTTTTAATGTTTTAAAACTGGTAAACTCCCCTCCTGCTGAATCCAGTAGTTTCCCAGACGGGAAGACAGAAATATCAGACAGAATTTACTGGTTTTATATTGCAAATACAAATGTGAAGCTAGATGGCAAACAATTTGTTTTGTTTATCATTTTATTATTAAACAAACATATTAAACTGTAGATATTTAAGACTATTAAAGACTATTCAATCTTTTCATATATCTAACCTTCTATCAATTTAAAATTTAAAAACATAATCGTAATAGACAAAACGTCTTAGCTGCTAATATATGAGTCATGGGTCAGCTTTTTTCCAGTAATAACATTTAAAAATAAGTGGTAGGTAGTGTACTATCGTCTTCAGCAGTTATTGCAAACTATTTTCTGACATGAACTGGGCCATGTGTGTAACGAACAGTTCTTTCCAGACCCTATGCGGACGACACAATCCGAAAAAGTGGAAAAACACTGGGGAAACGTCATGCAGGAATACGGGGCTGAAGACAGGGGGGCGTGTCCAAGGTGCGCTGGTGCACGGGGGAGGTGTGGCCGAGGCGAACAATCCAAAAAAGTAGTCCTTAGAGAGGTCCAAAACCAGGAGATCCATCAGAACGCGGAATTAAAACACGAAGGCCGGGTTGGAACCGGCGGACAGGAAACAGGAACGGGAACCATGATTAAAACCTTAACGGGACCAGGCGCTTCCAGGTCCCGGACTCGCACGATACGGAAATCAGATGCAGAGCCCGGATGAGTGTCAGTGCCTGGCTTTTAAGGTGGGCTGAGAATAGGAATCAGGTGACAGAGTAAAGTCTCAAGTGAAAGGGCTAGAGCACCCCTAAGGAGGGGGGACTATAATCGTGACAATGAGTGAATCAAATGTGATACTTAAATATGAAAAAAACAGGAATTTGTTAAGCGATGAGTGAATCTTGTTTTTATCTCTTATTGCCTAAGTGTCTTTGTGTTGAATAAAGCACAATTATGAGTTAATCTCTTTGGTACAGGAGAGGAAAGTATTAATTTCATATCTGAAACAAAAGGAAAGAGAAGTTCCTTGACTTGCTGTAAATTCTTTTTTAATTAGTTCGTATTTTCAGATTTTCTGTTACAACTTGTATATTAACATCTTAACAAGTCCATCTTTATTTAAAGAAATGTAAGATATTACCCAATTTCTTTTTTGTCAAAAAAGGGAATTTATAACATTTTGCCACTCTCTGAAAGTTACTGTACTGTATCTCAAGAACACTCCTCTGAATCTGTTGTTGCAGACATTCCAGGTGCACCAGAACCCATGTTCGTACAGTTTGTGATTCTTGTGGATCATGCTGGAGTCACTGAATCCCACCTGAAAGTGCTGAACCACATCAAACTGCAAATTCCCAAAAAGATCCACGACAACTGGCAGGCAGATCAGTTTATACAATTCATTCAACATATTTGTGATTATTTTTATGTTTTTTTTCAAGTCCATAAGTTTTACAAAAAATATTAATAATATTGCTTTAATAATAAAATTAATATATTCACCTCTAAGTGTGAAACTGATCAAAAGACAGACAGCACCACTCCACGCCAGGGGACATTTACAGTACATTTTGCAAAATGTCTGCCACTTCCTGCTCCTGAGGTATACACTGTATGCAGTAGAGTTCTAGCTGGTGGGAGTGAAAAGAAAAGGTTTACTGTATTATTTGGCTTAATATCGTGTTATCGAAGTTCATTTCCATGGCCAGAGGGGCACTGAAACAGGAATGAACAGGACATAGATGAGGGAATTAAGTTCTAAATTGGGTGGTAAATACTCTGTGCTGTGCGCAACATGGAATCAGTCAACCGTGAATGGCAGCTGGGAGGAAAAGGAACAGTTAAGAAGTACGTTATGTTTCTCTCACCAACAATGTTCTCTAGAATTGACTTCCAGAATTTCTTATACGGCATGCATTGACAAACACATAAAACTTACTAATCTTACTAACTGTAAGTTTTAAATAACATAGCTGTCCTAAGATAGAGCAGAGCAATAGATAATTAAATTATAACGTATTTCAGGGTTAAGTAATCCCCAGGTAATTGTGGAATATTCTGATGGGATTGAGCAGTTAAAAAATTAAACACTACTTTGTCTCAGATATTACAGTACATTGGGTTATGAATTTTAGGGTTATGAATGCTGTCAGCATTATCCCCTTCCCAAGGGGCTGAGAAGTCTGACAGTGGGAGTGCAGTAAGGAGAGGACTATGAGGTGATCCTCATCTCCACTACTCTTCAGAATGACAATCTCTCCAGTCACTACTCAGGATGGGATGTTGTTCCCATCCTGTTTCTTCCCACTCTCATACACCTAACCCTTCTCATTCCTCCTAATAGGTTATATACAAGTACTGGCTGCGTACTGTTAACTCCTTACCTGTGAGGGAATGGGAAATACCTCATGGATTCTAATCAATGTCTCTTAAAATATACAGCTGTTGCAGTACCTAGCATGTAGGCCCTGCAGTGCCTGCAATGGAAGTGTTGGAATGTTAAAACACTGAGGAGATGGTTTTAGATGTTACTTATGAGCCGAAGTCATGGCCTCTGACAATCTCCTTCAGCACACATTTGTTCCAAAACTAATGGCTTCGGGCTGCAAGCTTGTAGTGGCTTCAGTGAGAGACATACAGTACCACTCATCCCAGCTGTGTTAGCTCTTCTGGATACATGTCAAGAGATCAATGCCTCTGACACACAGACAAGGGAAAGCACATCCCTGGAGGACCCCATTCCAAATATTTAATTTTGGAATTGTACTGTACAGTAACTATAAAGTGAGTTTTATATTTGATTGACATTGAATTTGCATATTATTGTCCTTATCTTTACTGCATTTACAGTAATGCATTTGATTATTACAATCGTAATGACACTGACCTGATCTGTATAACATGTTGACTTTGCTATTGTATTACAATTGCAGTTATGCATATTTGTATTGTTTTCCACTTACTGTATATAGGTTGTCATACATTAGTTGAACCGGGTTGCACCCTTAAATCCTTGTTTGTCTATACTGTACATACAACTGAGTGTTGAATGGCAAAAAATATTTTCCTAACTAAGGCTCATAATGTCTTTTTTTGCCCAGTGGTTATGCAGGTTAAGCACAGGATTGTTATTATCTCCTCAGTATTAACCTCAGCCTCAATGGTAGCCATGACCCTAAAAGGAAAGAAGAAATGTGCACAGATATATCTTAATAGCAGTTGGATGAATATGTACCCTTTCACTAAATATTCCACAACACAAAGAAAGAGGGAAAAAAAGAATGAGCATTTCTTGAAATGTGAAAGATATTTAATCTGAAATCAAGGTAACTTTATGATGTGCTGCTGTTGGCCTTATTCTAAATGGAATTTAAAATAGAGAAAAATGTTTTTACATTTGTGGAAAGCAACCTCAGCCCATCCTCCTGCCCACATTCAGTATTTCATATTTAATTTATTATAAAATACATACCTCTGGCCATCTGCCTTTATTTGAAATGTAAATTGTAAATTTCAATTTACATTCTCACCCATTTTTACCTTTCTTCTGAATTCAGAGCTATAAATCAGATTACTGTCTGGCACTACTTCAAGGAAGACTTTTTAAGTGCATTTAAAGAGAGGGATGACCCATGTCTTGATTATCTCTGATGACAGTTTGAACTGTAACTCTTCACTCAGTTCTATAATTAGGGACCACAGCAGGACCCGCATTTGTCAGTAAAGCCAGGGGGTATTTAAAATAGGTGCTTTGTAATGCTCAGATTCAAGTGGCTGAGTGGCAGTGAAAAATCCTTGAATGTGTTAGTTGTTAGTTATTTGCTATTTCCAGGCACTTGCAAAAGTGAGGGAGGAGTACAGCATCCTCATACTCCTCCACACCTCTTTATCCCCCTGTCTCCAGTGAAGAGCCCACAGTGTTCTTCCTCTTTGGAGTGCCTGGTGTCTTTACCAGCTCAATTGTGAATGGGGAAAAAGATCTTTCTTTGTCAATTTCTAGTCTCGAGTAACATTTTTTTTGTCTTAATCTTCTAAATTAGAGTGATTGCATGTTTATCTCTATGTATGCATGTATTTGTGTGGTTATTTCTGGGCTTGCTTACAGTACTTATCTTAGCTTATGAGTCATTGCTCCATTCACAATTTTGATTTTGTTTCCCTGAAAGCAGTGCAATAAACAATTAGCGTCTAATGATTAATTTCTGTTCAAGAAGCAAAAACCTTCTTGAAATTTGTCTTCAGCCTGTCTATAAGTGAAAGTTTGTTTTTTTCTCCAAATAAAACAAATTAAAGTGATGATTAATTGTAGACGTTTGAGTGATTTCTGAAATGAGTGATGCAAAGACACTTTTGATATTTCAGGATTAAAATTTGATATTATATATACAATATTAGCAATTGTAACTTAAAATATTTAGAACTTAATTCCTTACAAAAGCTGCTGTTTGGTGCAAGTTGTTCAGGATGAACAAATCCTTTTACTATGAAAAACAATTACAGCAAATGTGCTTACATATGTTTTATATTTTTACACTGAATATTACATCGTGGTTAAAATAAATATTTTTAAAATAAGAATTGTATTTCATAAAATTAAGAGTTTTATGCAAGGGAAGCAAGTACACTAGATCCTTGTGAGGCTCTATTACATTTTGGATCAATATATTATATTGTGAGAAGGACATTAGCAGTGTACCATCTTTATTACGCTATGCAACAGCTCTCTTTTTAGCAGCACACAATGACTTCAGTTCATGCAGTGCCAATTTTTCTTCTCATGGAATTGCTGTCTCACCTGTTCTTGGTGGTTACAGTTTTTGTACAAACCAGCGCCCTCTGGAGGAGAGACACCCTCAATTTCTGATTAACAGGATTACAGAAACACACAGATACTAGCAGCCGCAGTCTACAACATCTTGTAGGCTAGGAACAAACAGCAACACAACGGAGAAACCACTGTTGAAACTGAATTAACAAGCTGATAACACCAACATCCTGACCATTGCCCATTCCCAGCAATGTCACTCAGAATACCTCACTCTCAAAAGTAGACATAGACATGGGTACATCACATATCAGATGTATAATCAATCTTTTAGCATTAAAGATAATGTTGAATTACTGTGTATGTTGTTATTGAACATCTGAATATAACTTCAAATATCTGAGGCAGCTGCTGTACTGAGTTTATAAAGGAAATAATATTTTAAAAGTTATTTCTAAAAAATAAGAATGCTATGGATATTGTGGAGTTTCCTATTAAGCCCATATTGCCTATATTACACAAAAATGCTTAAGTTCAAATGTACTGTTTAATATATTACATTTGAATTATGTTATATGTTGAAATATGTGGTGATAAAGTATACTGCAATTGTGACACAACCCTCAATTCCAATATGAATTAATTCTGGAAGAGAATAGCCTTGTACACTTGTTCACAAGGGACAAGTGTATACTGAACAAAAGGAACATCCTATATATCAGCAATTGAAGCATAAACACATGGTGTTTTTCACCTAGACAGTTCACTCTTTAGAGCATCATACTAGTGGTGTAAAGACACTGGTCCCTGTTCACCAATATTACTAATAGCCTGATTGAAGACATCTTAACCCAGCAGTGGAATTGACAGTTTTTGGGTTACTTATTTATACTGCATGTTTGTGTGCCAGGAGTCTTACCATATCTTATTATTTTGTGCCCCTTGTATTAGAAAGGGATTTCTCTCATTTATAGCAGTGTGGCTCAAATTAAAGGGGTACGGAGTTTTTTGTGCAGTTGGAGTAGTATCTACCTAGATTTCAACACAATTTGAGTAGAGAACACATGGATGGAACACTTACCAAGCTAGAAATTTCCTTAAGACGCCCAAAGGCTTGTTATATAAAAAATATAACAGGAGAGAAGAAGCAAAATGACAAAAAAGATTTACAGCCTACAATTTACTGTATCTTCACCACTGGATTCCTCCTTAACGAACATAGACGTCAGGTAATCGGCACTGAAAAGACTTATACTGAATTTAATAATTAATTAGACTGCTTGTTTCCTTTTTCAACCCTCCAAGCAGAGCTGTTTATTTGGATTTATTTTTGTTAGGGACTAAAAGTTTCTGCTTTGTCGGATCTACATTTGATTTTTTACTTTTATGAAAAAAAAACATACAGTTTAGCTTACCTTTATAAACATATCACATATAAAGATATGTGTACACTTCTGAATGTATAGGGGTGTTTGGTTTCAGTGATCTATCCCTTAAAAATCCCCACTACAAATGTACAGAAAGTGGGATATAAGGTACTGGGCTGTTGTAAATATTAATATTTTGTGTTTTGTGCCTTGTGTGTATAAGTCTTTTCACTTCAAGCTAGTGCCATAATTCAAACATTCAAAGAAGATCAAAGAAGTCCACATTGGGGATGGACATTATTAATTATTAATAAATAAACTACTTGTATTTAAGCTGGCATCAAAAGTGACTATACTATTTGACTAAATATTTAAACTATTATTTAACTCCCTCCTCCTTTTTAATATACAGTATACATACACTATAGTAATTCACATAGTACAGATCTATAGGAATCCTTTATTTATATCCTTTTGGTATTAAAGAGGACTTAGCTCCTCCTTTAAAGGAAGCTTGCCATGCCTTTTTTTGGACCTGGACAGCTTTGTTGTGAAAAGACAGCAGATTTGAAGGAGATGTTGTGTATGTGCTGTGTGGAGCGTCTTTACTGATGATCCAGCACTGCAAGTTTGTAGGCACTTCCAGGAATGATCAAAGACTCCTGTAGAGTTTGCTCACAGTCCTGCAGAGGAATGCGTGTTCAGGAAATAAGGCCACTCTTTAAATATCACCACATAAATTATTGGCAAATGCGGCCTTTGTTCCTAGGTGTGACTTCTTGCCAGTTCTGCTTTAACACTAAAATGGTATTGTGATGAACGGTTTACTTGGCTAACCAATGCAGAGGAATATGATCCTCTCTAAATCTTTCCAGTGGAATTTTTGCAAGTCTCAGTAAAACAAGTGTGCCCTATGTTGCGTTGTTCCTGTAGATAAAATTATTATCTTGGTGAGCTCTAATGTTCACCTTCACTCACAGTTTTAAAGTATGCAGGCCCAAGACACTGGGAGAACTTGGAAGAATTTATTCTGTGGCAGGAATTCAATTATTTTTTTATTCCATTTTTTGATGACATGGAATAAAACTAATTAATTTGGACATAGTTACACAATTATATAGTGGAAACACTATAACTACATTGACTGCATGGACACTTTGCTGGATAAGATAATCAGAGTCAAAGCCTTATTTTGTGAAATTGAAATTTATGCTGTGATTTGAAACTGTGCAGTTTCTTCATATGTAAAAAAAACATATTTGTTTTTTAAATTGAGGTTTAAGTTCCACAAAATTTAGGGAGGCAAGGAGGTTAGTAGAGTTTGGTAAACATACAATAGCATAAGAAATGTTTAAGTATTCCTTTTTATTTTAAGTAAGTTTGATGTCTTCTCCAATATCATGGCAGGAGTTTAAAAGCAAACTGACCAATAAACAATGTAACGGTTAAAAAAAACATTGATTTTTTTCAAAACAATCTACAAGGATTAAATGTGACAATATATTTTGGCAAGACTGTAATATACCAAAATATCAAACTGTATATGATGTGGTGAGCAGGAGAAAGGATCCTTTCTCTTTTCATGAATTACTGATGTACTCATTTCAAAGACAGAATCTGGTAGCAATGCTTTATCAAAAGCGTTATGACAGAGGTCAAACAGCAGGAGTGTCAGTTCAGAAAGGTTTTTATATAAATACACTGTATATGGTATTATTTTCCATATCCATCAACCCTCATCTATCCTGTGTACAACTGACTTAATTGCATTTATTGAGAAAATATAAGAAAAATTATTAAGATTTAAATGTGAAATTTGGACATTTGGCTGCAACCTGCATTTCACCAAATAACAACTCCTGACATAACAAGTTTCAGGTTACTGTTGATTTGGTATTGTTATTTGTTTTCTCATATAAAGGAAAGGATCCCTTCTTATTTTACAGTTTATTACAATGGCAGTTTGTTTTCAGCTGAACCTTTTTTTGTATTATAAACTCAGGTCCAATTCACTCATGTACAGTACAATCAATTACAATGCACATGGGAAAATACCATACCAACATTTGGTCTTTGCTGGATTAAACAGTACCATTATTACCAGTACTTCGCTTTATACAGGGTTGCAATACACTGCAGCTGAGTACCATGGGTGTAGACATCTGCAGTGGTTGGGGTCTTGTCCAGATTCAGATTTTGTTACTGGTGGTGTAAGATGAGTGGGTGATAGTGTTACAGAATCATCTTGCCAGTAATTGTATACAATATTGATGGATTTTCCATTGTTCAACAGCTTTACGAATATGACTAGAATTGCTTTGTCACCCAATGAAAAGTTGAATTGATTGGTTTAATTACCAAAATAAAAACTATATTTCAACCACAGCTGCAAAAGCTACCACAGCTCAGCCCTGATGAATAAATAGTGCACAGTAATATAGTGGGCTTTATAACATACAAAGCCTCTTCAAAGCAAGCAGTGTGTAATTCTACAAGAAATACGTAACATTTGGTGTATTCCCATATTTCACACAGAACACAACCTCAGTGGAGGAGAGTTGGGATGTCAGATTCTTGGTTTGAAGGGAAATGTGATTTGGATTACCGTGTCAACATATGTGAAAGCAGAAACAGTTAGATCATGATCATTTCCAGGAAGAAGCACAAATGCCACTAGGGACCATAGCAGAGAAGGGAGTTGGACAACATGAGCCTGATCCCAGTTCAGAAGCAGATGAGGCACAACATGTTCATTCTGTAATGTGGTTTATCCCTTTTTACATTACTTATTGTGTAATCTGAAATAATAAACTGTAAATGAATGAATATTATGTCAGATAATCTGCCTGATTGTCTGGCATAGGAATGTAGATACTGTACCTCAATGTATTCACAATGCAGCCTACAGATGGGTGAGGAATCATTTTGACTACTGAATGGACTGTGAAGTGTCTGACCACAGATCAGTCTGCTGTTCTTGATTACATTTTTGTAATTACTGGAATTATAGTACATGCTGAGCCTCCATTTATTCTTATTTTTCATATATCCAGTGAAGTGTCAAAGTGTTATTTTATCCATTTATCCTTTTCGTATAACCAACATTAGCCTCCAGTGCCTTCTTGACCCCCTCAAGGTCAACTTATTCACAGTTCATCAATGTTAGACACTTAAGTGGAACCCCTAGGCACCCTCATAGACACTGTAGCATGTTTCTTCAGCTATTGTGCTCAGTTCTACACTAGTGTATACAAAAATGTATGATCTGAAGTTGAAAACATGAACCTCTCGCATGATTAAAATTTAACTCAAGCAAAAACATAAGATCTGTCTCCATAAAATTTGAAGAGATACAATAAAGTTTTAGATCAAGGTAATTTAACATGCACCCAGGTTGTCCTAATACATAAGTACTGTATGCTAATACATAGGACAGCTCAGCACTCAAATTGATGTCCTGTATAACTGTAAGACAGAAAGGAAATCACATATTTTATACATGTGTTAATTTCAGTGAAGCAGCTGAAAAAATGGGCAAAAACAAAAGGGGTCAAGCAAGTTACAGATGAAAAAAAGCTTTTTAGGTAAACCAAAATCTGACTTCTTTAGTCACATTTTAGACTCATGTGTGCCACAACCCTCACAAAAGCACATCCATTACAGGACCACAGAGAAAGGGCCAATTTAAAACACTTTAGAACACCAATTAACATAGCCAGCATTTCTTATATCTCTGGTAATTCTGGTAAGTCTCCCGAAATGGGTGCACCGCTCAAAACATTCTGGAGAACAAGCAAAATCCACACAGAAAAGCAATCAAGACCAGAATCAAACCCAGGATCCTGGAGACAGGAGGCAGCTATGCTAATTTGCTCACCAGTGTGCCACACTTTTTTGTATCTGCTTTTTTCATCTACATGAGACTTAAGTTCTCTAACTAAAAGCTAGACAAAAGGTTTAACAACTAGCAATGCTTTAACAGTTAGAGATTTTAACATCCATTTTCACTTTGCAAAGTTCATTTTAAGCTTCCTGTAGACATGTTTTAATTTACTTAAAAATAGCCAGTTTAAAAGACATATGTTGCATTTCAGAAAAAAAAATAACACACCAGCTGTGTTTTGCAAACGTTCGTTTAAAACAGGATATCCATCATAGGCAGAGTGATATCTTCATGATGAAAAAATTGGCAATTTACAAATAATGCAGTTGGATAATCTGAAAAGGGAAGCCAGAGAAAACTTCATATTTTGATTTGTGCAGCACTGCATGAAAATGTGATAATTAAAAAGATTGTCTGGACTGAATATCAGAGTGACCAACTGTGAAACACTAGAGGGTATAGTTCTCAGCATTGTGTATGGAATGACTTGTCTAGTGTTAGAGATCACCGTGATTGGTACCACATCGAAGCACGTCTGAAGTTTGTGAAAACTCCACTGAATGCTTGTTCATTGTTCTGGCATGCCATTTGAACTGACAGAGATGCCCAAGTGATCCAGAATGAATGTCTAAATACAGTAATTCCCTGGCTGATTAAATTAATCTTACACTATGTGATGTGATGTCACAGAAATTGGAACATGTTGCAAGTTGGGCTGCTATTTTATTGATGGTTATAAATCGGGCATGCAGCTTATTAAAAAATGCCAAATATTACTCAGTACTGTATACTCCTTAAATCAGCAATTTATGTGTTGGAGGTAAAATCAAATCATCTATAACAAAGCCTAAAATGTTGTCCTAAAATTTTACAGTATATTGTGCTACTACTATTTCTACTATACTATACCAGGGTATACCCTGGATGTGACACCAGACGATCACAGAGCAGACAGACACTTGCACACACTCATATACCAAGGGCCAATTTTCCCAACATCAAGTTATCTACCAATATGTCTTTGGACTGTGGAAAAGGAAACCCATGTGAATACAGTGAAAACTTATTAACTCCATGCAGATAGTACCACAGGTCTGGAGTTGAACCCAGGTTCCTAGCACTCTAAAGCAGCAGTGCTAACTCCATGCCACTCTAGTAATAACAATAATAAGATGTTTAAATAATTTAAAGTTTTTTCCATCAGCCTGACCCTGTCCCTACTTGTTACAATGGAAAAATCCCATCAGGCTGTTGGGATTCTGCTGGCTGCCTTTCTAGGTGAATCATGTTGCATTACACTGCAGCAGCTGGTTGCTGGGATACCTCAGAGACTTTCACAGGAACTTGTCTTAGGGCTCCATTTTGTTTTGGAAAAACTCTGTGTGATGTGTCTTTATTTTAAGTATTCAGCTGCTGATTTCATCTGCACATCTTTTCACTTTCTACTCTCTATAGAACACATCAAACACTTAAAACAGATTTATTGTACATTTTTGTCAATTACATTCATTAAAAATGATTGGTTCTTTAAAAGCACTGGGCACAGCACAGAAAAAATAAGTACAGTAGCTTCCGGAATGAATATGAGTTTACACCAATGCTGAAGTTAAGATTGTTGGAGCAAGATTTTCTGTAAATGTTAAAAGATTTTTAGCCTGCATTTAATGATGTCTGATTCACCACAAATAATTGCCTATATTTTAAAACATGGGTCTCTTGGCATGTTTTGTTATGCTAATCCACATAACCTTGAACAGGTGTTTCAGCTGCTTTTTGCTAATACTTAATTAGAGGAAACACTTGAGTTACCTTTCAAGTTTTAGATGGGAATTAAAAAACATTAGTAAATGTGCGTTCTCTCCCATCAATCATATCTTGTTTGTGATAATCAGTAATTTAGGTGACAACAAGTGTGACACGTCTTACAAGTTACAAAGCATTGATGCCTCAGAGTTCTTGAGTTCAGGGTATGATTCCAGACTAGGGTACCATCTGTATGTGTGCTCTGAATTGCCCCTGTAGGTGTGTCCTACAATAGGATGACATTCTTTTCAGGGCAGTTCTACCTTATGCTCAAGGTTTGTGGCATAGAATTCAAGTTGCTAAGACCCTACATTGAGTTCCAATAATTTTGGCACTAAGGAAAGTCACACTGACAAAATCATCTACCTTAGGATGCCCATAATCATTATAAAAAAAAAAAAACATGCATTATTTTCATAAAGGCATGCATTTCAAAAGTGTCTGTCGTAATGTGAACAACTGGTTAGTTCTACAGTTGAAATATCTGGGGACAAAACTTTACTCAGAAGGCATGTTAGAATCTGGTGGATTTCCTCTCTGCTCATTCAGAAGTGATATTTCATCTGTAGGAAACTCCACAACATTGAAGAATTAAGGAGTTAATGGAACAAGTAAAAAAATGTGTAATGGTGTACTTTGTCTTTTTCTGACACAGATCTCAAGCAAAAATATGATGTCTGGTGTGTGACAGCAATGAAAAAGATCAATGTACACTTCACCCTTGATAGACCTTTTGCACTGGAATTGAGGAGCTATAATGTGAGTCAAGTGACTAAGCAATCTGTAATGACATAGGTGCTAAATGAAGATTTGAATCTGATCTAGTGTGTCATTAGATTACTTGTGAATGCTGAAGTCATGGACAGATTAGCATACCATAGGTGCTGATAAAATACTTCCAAAAGACAAATCTCAAAGTGTGATATTAAAAAAAAAAGTTAATTTTCTTATAATCCTCAGGTTCTGGTGAAAGCCAGGAAAGCATGCTTAAACAGAATCAACAAGCACAAGGAGGCAAGTGCACACTCATACTGTATACACAATCACTTCTGGACAAACAAAAACACACACTAACTCTTGTCAGTCCCACTGATGCTACAGGCACATCAGGCACAGAGAAAATCCCTATCTATCTCACAGTGCCTACACAAACAAACCAGGAATTCATCTTCACGCTAATTGGTTATTTTCAGGGTGAAAGGCAGAGCAGTCTTTGGGAATTACAGACTAGTATGGCTCTAATTTATGACTCTTTTCTGGGACATTATTCATTCTCAGTCTGTCCTGAGAGCTCCTAGATTCACAGCTCCCTTTAGACAGCACTGATATGGCTCAGTCTCCTCTGGGGTGTGAATCGACCCTTCCAGCAAGGCTTTTAGTTATCTGGCACATGTACATGCATCTATACAAAACATTGGAAAAATGCACATAGCAAAATTGAGGTCTTTCAAAGATTCATGTAATGCTGTTGGATTATGCTAAAACACTTCAGAAACATACTTGTACATACTTTCATCCCTATTATGCAACACAAACTGATTGTATTTTTAGTGATATATACCAAGCTTTCATTATCCTCATAAAATATGTTAAAGGTCATGTCCTTTTTTTGCACTCCTTGAATGTTAAGTAACATAAAATTGTAACAGTGTATCTGTGATAACAAATGTGTACCTTTGAGCTAGCAAATGCAAAACCGAAGGTTAAAAAGATAAAAGGACAAGTGTGTGCTGGTTATAACTGCACTTTAATGACACCACACATCAACAAAAGGAAGAAGGGACTCACTCTGGAGTTGTTACGAGCAGGAATGGTGTAATGTGATGTCAGTCAGGCATTCAGAGTCCATTCTTCCACTATCACTAGTCTCCAGCCGTGAAACCAACTGATAGTCAGTCATGTGTAATGAGGCAGGAGGATTTGCTTCCACATAGCAACAATTATGGCTGTGAACACAATGGAGCTTCATGCAAGACCCATGAATCTGATTCTAGTCATCAGCTCAGAGCTGCCAGCAATGCAGATGACTCTACAATGGTGTTGTCAAGGCTTACTGTCACTTACCTGGACTATTGTAATTTGAAAATTAGCATAGATGAAAAGCCATGATTTATCCAAGTTTTGTCTCTCATTCAGTGATAGTTGAGCATGTATATGCACAGATAACTGCAAAGCATTCACTTAGATCTGTGTAAGAGTTATGGCACTGTTTTATTGGTTGTTTCGTAATGGTGTGAGGACTTTTAAATTTAACTTTAGGAATTAGCTATTTTTTGTTGATGGTAATCAAAATGTAAAGTATACTTTTTCAGCCTGTGTTTTACTATTTGTTTAAAATGGATTTATTATGAACTCTTCATCTTTAAATACACTGATACTGTGTCAGCCTGGACAGATACTTTTTTAAAATGCAAATTCATGTCTTCAATATATTGAGCTCTCATTCTATGTATGTTGCTTTATAGTTCGGTATACATTTAATGTTTGCTGCTCCATCCTAAAAATAATAGAACATATAAGAATTAATAGATTTTACAATATTGCAGACATACAGTAGAAAAACTCACTAGAAAGCAAAAATCTATGAGATGCCACACATTTCAAAATCTACCAGTCATATCAGACTAAGCAGCTGTTTATTCTCCCAGTTGAAAGTTGAAGAAATGTAATAGGGTACAGCTATCTAAAGCACACAAACATTTGATCACTAATACGTTTTCTTCTTCTTTTTATTGCTGTTGTTGTTGTTGTTGTTTGTGGTGGTGATGATGGTGTTGTTGTTGTTGCAAATATGCTGAAAGAAAAAATTATAAACACACTAAATTGCCCATTTATCAAAGCATGTCAAATGAATGGAAAAAAAGGAAGCATTGGTGATTTGCTGCTTTATTATCGGATTCTGGGTTTGATACTGAAGTGTGGCCCATTATGTGTTCATTTTGAGTGTTCCTGTCATGTTCTCCTGGGTGCTCCAGTTTTCTCCCACCTTTAAAGGCAATGCTGGTTAATTTAATTGGTGTGCCTAAATTGTCCCTGCAGGGACTGGAGATATAGTTCTGACTTGTACCCTATTAATCCAGAATAGTTTTTGCATTGCTGTGACCCTTACCAGGAATAAGTACTTTCTGATTGTGGATAGATAAATCAAACTACAATATTCCAAAGCCATTTTCACTCTTTATAGGAAAAGCTAAATAGCGTTTATTATGTTTCAGAAGTCTTAGGTCAAACCTAAGTGCTGCTAAGAGTTAGAATAAGCAAGGTCATCAATTTTAGGCACTGCTGGGACACTGGGCAAAAGCCAAACATTACCCGTTCAGGATGGTGCCTGAACACCTGAGCACGTGCAGACAAGAAACCTGCAGCTCTGAACACCCCTCCAGGCAGGAGGTACTATTACTCACAACACTGAGAGTTCTTTTAAAAAAAAATAGCTGCACTCTATTCAACACTCTTGATTTTCCTCTTTTTATTCTCAGCCCTGTTCAGACCATTTTTAAGATAAAAACAGTTTTTGCAACAGTTCTAAAAACAGACCACTTAGGGGCCTTTTCTTATTAAAAAAAGCTGATTGTAGTCCTAAAGAAAAATTGGATGAAATTACCCTCTTTATTATTTTAGATAGTTTAATAGTTAAATACTGTTAATGGAATATTCAAAAATAAAAAACACCATAAAAGAACTGTTCACTGCAGATCCTTCCAAAAGCTCAATTTGATATTTACAAATAAAACAGAGGCAGCTGAAATTAAAAATCATATTTGTACACTTTTATTTACACTTAATAAGTACCGCTATTCCAATTCTTCTTATTATTCCTTCCCAATTATAGTGTTGCAATTTATCGTGAAACTTTTAATACTTATTTTGATTTTAATAGCATAGTATGCTTTTTTCCCTAGGAAATGTATCTGTTTTATGTTTGGTGTATTGTCCCCATGAAATACAGTAAGCTAACATTGCCGATTTTGTTTCTTGTTATTTCAAATTAATAAATAATACTTTTCTACTGTCTATTCAAAATCAAATGAAATGTACAGAAAGTTTTTTTGTTGCTTTCTGACAATGTGTTTAATGTGCAAACATTGGATGTACAGGATACTCATTGGAATTGAGAATTCTTTGCCAGGAGCAGTTCTGAAAGGTTTGTAAAAGTTCAGTGAGGAGAAGATGAACAGTTGGATCCATGACAAAGCTTTTCTAATTTTTGTCTGTACAAATAAAATATTATTTTAACTCAGAAAAGGGGAAAGGTTATATATCTAATTCCACGATGAGGCTGGTTCCTCCACTTGAACATAAACTCTGTCCCAGAACTTGGGAACTTGATCAGTTAAGACTTGCATAGGGACAACTTTAAAAAGTCAGCTTGTCATTTTATTTGTAGATGCTACATTCAATATTCTTTAATATTCAGTGACGTAAACAACTGTCTGTCATGAATCGCATGCGTTCTCACAAACACCATCGCATTCCCACATGCAGCAAGCACTCACACCCTAATTAAGCCCGCACTCTTTTCCTATTTAAACCCACTTTTTACATCTTCCCCTCACTCGCTAGTGAGAACTTCCACAACGTACCTTTCTTATTCCATTTACTCGGCTTTTGACTCTAGCTTACGAACCTCGGACTACTCCTTGCCTAGCAATACCTTCAATAGATTAGTAAGATTAATCTCTTCAGCTTTGTACAGGGTACTCTTGCCAACAGATAACCTCCTGACACTGTGCAATTGTATTGGTTTGGTAGTCAAGAGAAATAACAATTGGGAGCTTGTCACAAAACTACTTTTGTTTTCGAAGATGGCTTGGGCACAATCCTGATTGAAATCCAGAAGCTTATTTTGGTAAAGATTGTTTGCCATTAAGGCTTGGACAGCAGTGTTCCCAGTCACATAATTAGTTTGTTGTCAAGTTGTCAGTTTTAATGATCAAAATCTTTAGTGGTGATGGGTCATGATGTCATTCCCAGGAGATATGTTCCTCACTGGTGGATCACTCTACACTGTCACGGATGTCGGAAAGAGCATGCCATGAAGTGACCAGGAGAGCAAAAAAGACCCTATGCATAGCAGTATTCGTATGTGGATCTCGGGAAGGCATACAGCTAAATGACCCGCTCACAGGCACAGAAGTCAGAAGAGGCATCCCGCAATAAGAATAGAAGAGCCAGCTCAACAATAAATCACGGTGCTGGGAGTGACAACCCGAGGAAAGACAGGTATTGGTACGTGGATGTTGGGAAGGCATACCGCTGAATGACCTGCTCACAGGCACGGATGTCAGGAGATGCATCCCGTGATTAGAATAGGAGAACTGATAAAAAAAGGCCCCAAACGATGCGGAGAAACAAAAAACGCCACACGCTGGGTCAAAGTATAGCTCAGCATTCTGTCTCAGATGTCGGAAAGGGCATGTCGTGGAGTGACCAGGAGAGCAAAAAAGACCCTATGCGTTGCAGCAAAATGGGGGTTAGCCCGGGCTCAGGAGGTCAGACGACGTCAGGTAGAAACCTATGCCCTCAGGTTGCAGAGGAGGCGGCTCTCAAGATATCTGAACCCTCAATGCTGAGCGAGGAGGAAAGGGTGACCGTGAAATATATAGCCCCAAACAAAGACACACCAGAAGGACAAGCAAAGCACAGGGAAACTAGGAACAAAACAGAGTAGGAGCACCCTCTAGCTGTAGAGGGCGTGACATAGACATGCATGTTGACATCCAGTCAGGACTTAGTCCAGATGTGCTTCCCTTTCATGGACTAAAAGACATTGTTTTTGCTGGCTGCTCTGTCACTGGAAATGACTGGATGGGTGCAATTTATGATAATATAGATTTGCAATAGAGATCCAGGACATCCTGCTCGACAAAGTCACATTTCAGCAGGATTCTTAAGAAATTGACTCAAAGGAGTTAGCACTTCCAGTAGGTTCGTTTCAGTTCAATGGAAGAGAAAGATTATTATTCTAATCTTTCCAAACTTAAATTCTAAGCATGGGCATAGCCTTGCAGCTACAAGGGTTTGACCTCCCCATCTACAGCAGCAGTTCACTGAATTCCTTTTGCTTAAAGATTCTTAGGCTCATCCAGGAAATAGTGTCACTGTTTAATGTGCAGTAAAACTGTTTTATAAGAACACCACAATCAGAAGAGACATCTCTGCTCGAAAAACAATAAATTGTTTGGGATTGGAATCTCTCCTCTTAAGGGCACTCCGACCCTTTCATATTTTAGTTGATTACATGCACCTGCCCCCTGTTTGTCTATCTTTATTTAAGGGGGGCACTCCCGCTGTGCCTGGCTCAGCATTGGGAGATGGACACCTGGAAAGGATGCAGGAGAGATCTGATGACATAAGCTCCATCACGGCATCCTGACCATCTGAGTCCGGGGCTCGGAGAGCATGGCCTCATTACCTTGGTTTTATTCCCTGTCCCTGTTCCGGATCCAATTCTGGATTTTAAACTGTGTTAGTTTAGTCTTGGATGGATCACCTGGTTTTGGACTTCGGATTGCGCCCCAGATTCCCCCTTTTGGACTGTCTGGACCTGTTCACCCTCGTCACGCCCCTGTCTGTCTACCCATCCAATCCCGCTGTAAATTCCCCGGATGTCCTTCTCTACTTCTGGATTATACCGTCTGTATAGGGTCCTGAACTACGCTTCACAGGAGCCTGGACTGGCTCCCGTTACAGCTGTGTTGTATTTCTGAACTTTCACTCTATGAGAAGTATTGTGAATGAGAATAAGCTTAAGACTTTGAATGAGCAAGACCCTCTCTGATGATTCTTTTCTTTGTGTATTTGCACTAGTGTAGATGTACAGTCCTGTGAGGCTGGAATGTTACTGTTTTCTTTCCAACTGAGCCATTAATTATTTAATTCAACTCACCATTTGCTTAACTGGACAAATGGTAGTCTGTCCTTTTTCTTAGGAAGGTGGATATTTAGAGAGACCTGCTGGGTGGCAGGCCTTGAAGACTAGAGCTCCACTCCAGTCTTCCCCTAAACCCGTGTGTTACTGTATATTTTAGATGTTTTCCCTAAGATTAAACACACTGCTTTTTATTATTTATCCCTAAAACACATAACTTGTTTGTCAATTCCAGAAAGCTCAAACAAGGAAATGAAATGATTGAAAGAGATTGTTCATTCAGAAGTTCTTCTAATGGAAATAGCTTTCAAATTGTCTTACCAGCTCAACATTCAGCTGCTGTCCTCACTCCCCAATGCTTTGCTGCTCTTGAGAATAATAACTACTCTTATTGGCCTAGTAGCACTTTGTAGTATACAAGTGATTGTCCTTAGATTGTGCTCAGTAATAGCAGCTGAATGGCACTTCTTGCAAAGCTGCTTGATTCTTGATTTTTAACATCACAGACTCATGCATGTATGTGTATACGTCAGGAACCTGGCTAAGATAAATTACAGTTATTCCAGTCATCTCTTCCAAACCTTCTTTGAAAATCTTGTGTGACCACAAAATATCCCCAAAATTACTATATAGATCTTCATTTAGTATAACAAACCACACGTTTGCTAAATAACATCACAAAGTGTGTGAAGGCAATAGTTAAATACTGTACATGTTTTTCATTGGACTGCTATTAATCGTACCAGTTAAAATGGGGGAGGGGGTTAATGTGCAATATTTTGCCTCAATTTCCTGAGTTTATACAAAAAGGATTCAGCAAACACATAATTCTTGCAATCAGCATTATCAATCATTTATAGTTAGATATAAAATACTAGTTAGCCACAGGAATTAAAGGATGGTTAAATATTAAAATGAGATTATTGTTACTTGTTAATACAAAAAAGCAACTCAGCTTTATTTATTTTTATGTCAAGAGACAACACTTTGTTCTGCACAGTAAAATGCTGCATGATTATTCACCCTGAAGAAATGCACAAAACTGGAGGTGAAAAACAGTCAGATACCAGCATATGTTCCTTAGCTATTACATTCCTTCCCTCTTAGAACCATATCCAGTTACCTATATGTTATTTGTAACATGTACAGTATGTTAAATCTAAACACCTTCACTCTCATCCCCACTGCCAATGTACACAAAGGAAAAAAACCCTACCAACTTCCCTAGATGGGCTCAAAAAGAAATAATGTACTTCAAGATTCTCTATAAAAGATGGCAAAACATCTGCTCAATACAGTATGTGTTTATTTAACATGTACTGTATGTTTTCTATCTATCAGAGGAAAGAAAGGGGGCATTATCCACAAAGGCAATAAACCAGATAATAGAGTATTTTATTACTTGCTCCATTGATGATTGCTTCTCCCCCCCACCACCAATTAGTGCAGAATAATGAAAAGGCCCCACATTCTGTATCACAACCTCTTGGGGTTACCATAGGCACACAATGCAGAGTAGATGGAAGTAAAAAAGATGGGAAACCAAGGAGATAATAATAAGATTGTAGACCATGGAACAAACAAGACCATCCTAATAGAACAGATCAGCCAATCTACTGTATATGAATGCTTACATTTCATAGCACTCTTACCAGATATGCTGTATCTGCATTATAAATTCAAGAGCTCTTTAGTTTTAAGGGGAAAAAAAGGTTAACTTTGATGTCCACACACGCTTTGATGTCTCTGTCTTTGGTTTTAATAACCCTTTCATTCCCAGTTGAATCCCCTTTACAAAGACACTAGCAATAACACTAGCAATACAAAGTTAATTAAAAGTTGTTTTCTTTCATTTGGATGTGCTTTTCATAGGTTTAATTTTGGAAGCAATATGGTGATGATCTTTTTGCTGGTGTGTTGCTTAACAATCTTGTTCTGGGAGGGCTTGAATTTCGAATTGTGATGACCGTGGGAATTTCTCTGCATTCTTTTCAGAATTTACAGATCCACAGTAAAACTGACACTATGAGAATGTGTGGACCTGATCCCGGGGCAGAAAAAGTTATTCCACCCCCAGGAAGGGAGAACGGCAGTGCTCAACAGCATTATTAACGCCTGAGCCTTACTTTTACACTCATTTTTTTCTCTGTTTCTCCCTTTCTCAGCAGAAAATCTGTTGAGGCACTTTAAAGATATGATGTACTGTGAGATTGTGCTGCTGATTTATAACAGATTAGGCAGTGCCACATTTAAATTGCAGGAGATGGGTTTGGCATGAAGCCAAAGCAAGCTTTAAAGTGGAAACGAGGAAGCTAAAATGCAGATTACTGTGCATCTTTTAAGTCAGATATTACCCTGGGATCACAGTTTAAACACACATTAAAAATAAAGCATTAAAGACTTTTAGCAAATGTTTTAAAGACTTGTTAAGTTAACATGGGTATCCTATAGATACACTAAATTTTAGCCTTTTAAATTTTTGCTCCTTTTTTTGTAGGGTGTGTTTGGAACAGGTAGTATGTAGGGGAGTATCAAATGTAAAAATTGTCTTCAATCATGTCTCTTGAGTAGTATGACACAACACTTTTTATCATTATCTTACCTGTTATACAGTATGTGTATTTAAACTTTTTAAGCAGGTCCTATGCCTGTACTATATACTTATATAAGTGTAAAGTACTAGTAAATACTAGTAATAGTAAAAAATACTAGTAATGTACATACTAGTATTAGTATGAAGTACTATACTAGTATTCTATTATATACTAGAATATTAGTATATAGTATCTATATTAGACACTAATCATCTGGGTACTATATATACTGTATAGAGGTTTTCCCCCATTTCCCAACCAATTAGGAGTTCACAGGAAAGAAAATCATCACATTTTTGATCTGAGAGCTTGAATCTCTTTTATTCTACACTTCATAGTGATTTTGTCTGCCTTTTCTGGAACTCTCACTAAAGTTGTTATCTGATTCGCAAATTTTATTTTAGACTTCATTTGTCTTTATTAGATTCTTTTTTATGGTCATGCCAGTCAGTTCTAAATGACAATAAACTAATACCAGCCTTATTTTATAGCTTTATTTTGTGTCACTATGGTATAAACTGTGCGTGATAGTCTGTAATATAGATTTTTCCTGTGTTTGCTGGTTAGAGATTTAGGAGATGATCACTTGCCTAAGCTATCCTTTGATATCCTAACTGAAGCTGATTTATGCTTTAATTACTGCTTTGGAGGGTGAGCACATTGACCTTACAATGCACCATCTTAATTCCGCAGTGGCAAAATAAAGACACCACATGCTACATTTATTGTCATGTGCTTTATGCTCTCCACTGTCCTCTGGCATGGGGATACAGACTTTGTTAGACAAAATGAAAGTTATGAACAGCAGTGCCTTAAAGTATTTTCATAATCAGTACTCAACATACTGCCAACCCATTGATGTCATACTGTACATGAAATATGAACAAAAGAAAATCCCAAAAAGTGCAAATGCCTTGCAGATGCCAGTATTAATTTGATGCATAAAGAGAACAACGGAACACCATCAATTCTAACACCCATTTAACATTAAAGGAAGAAATAACTGTAAGGAGGAATGCCTGGTCAATGAGCAATTCAATTCAGTATCCCTCACCAGAAAAATTGCATATAAACACCCTGCATCTAATGAGAATGGAGAACTAGTGAAACATTTTGCAGAGGTAATAGTTGACAAGACTCAGTACAAAACAAAGCTTTTCAATTTCTAGAAGCTCACATGGAGACTAGGTGAAGGCATTATGCACAACCTTAAAGCACTGTGCTTCAGGAGCAGGCATCTGACACAAGGTGAAGGAATCTCTATCCTTTAAATATGTAACCAAGAAATACAGTAGATCACTGGAGACTGCCAATTCATACTTACATAACTCAAAGAAATGGTAGTCAAGTACATTTTCAAGGTGAATGGTGACCATGCTTCATCCAAAATCACAGCAACTTTGCAATTAGGTCTTGACTGCAGTCCACTGATGAGAGCTGGACAATTGGCCACTTACTGTATATGAATATAGTTGCCCTGTGGAAAGTAGTTTAGCACTCTGGATAACACAAACAGTAGTGGTAAAAATGTTTGATCCATCAAATGTTCAGATTCAAAGCATATAATTGCTAGAGCTTGTGACTTGGCAGGCCATCCAGAATCTACCACAGTTCTGCAAACCGAGACCTGAAAGACCAAGACAGGGAACATTACCAGCTCACTGATGTTATCCCCCAAGAAGACTGGAAGAAAGACTGCCAGAGGGAAGTTATATAGGTAACTATAAAATCAATTGTTTGCTAGGGCATCAGCACCCACCAGGCTGTTTAAGTCCTTTGTCAAGAACCAAAATGGACTCTGCATGATTAGGAACAAGAGATCCACCAATTAATTAGGGATCTATGGTTAAATCAAAGTGGGGTTATGTGCCAGTCTTACAGTATATTCCCTCTGGAGAAGGAGCAGATACAGAGTGTTGATATACTGTTAGATGCTCTGTACGCCACCATGGGGTGCAAATATCTTATTAAGAGGTAGCAACTCTTGAAAATGAAGAGCGGAATGAAATGGGACTTTCACACATTCTTCAGGTTATCAAATACATATTCTGTGGAAGAAGGAGAAAAGACATATAAATTCTATTTCTTAATAAGTTATTAAGTTCCTGTTATGTCTGTGCAGTGTGAAACTGTCTGGTAGGTTCTGTTGTTCTCTTTGAGTCTCATTTTAAAACTGTAAACTAGGGAACAGAATTTTTAAAATGTCCTGGAATAATGTCTTTGCCTTGTGAAAAGAATGGTGTTTGCCCATCAGGTCCAGGCAGAAGTCAAACTATTCAATCTCTGCTGGTCCCCAGATAACCTAGAATCCACAAAGGAACCCAATGCAAAATAAAAGTTTTAAAAAAAACTTTTTACAAGCATTTTCACATAAAAGTCACCTACAGTTTAAGCACTTATCACCAAATGATAATGTCTTTCACCCCTTCTCTTAATCTCAGAGCTCTGACCACTAGTCCCTTTAGCTACATTTCTCTCTGCCATCTCACTCTTTTTCTCCCATTTCATATCACTTCAACCTCTAGCTGTTCCACAAAGGTAAATTCCTATCTTTTGTTATTTTACATAATCTTGCTTTGACCATATGAGTGTTTTACACTGTCTTGGGTAGAAAGACTCTTGCTTAAGAGCAATATATTTTAACAACTCTTGGAACCTTGCTGTTCACATCAGTTGTAGTTTATTTCCTTTTGTTATGATGGGAACCCTTATCTTTGATAATCCTATTAGCCCTGTTTTCAAATTACACTCTTTTAGGTGATGCAGAAAACCTATTTCAGATGAGTTTATTAATTAAGATACAGAATCCCTTGGCTGTATTAGCTGGATAACTTGTCACAAGTCAAGTTATCAAAGCTGACATGAAGGTGGAGATACTGGCCCAATTGCAGACATTGTTACTGCTGGCAAAAACGAAAATGCAGACTTTTAATTAAGGAGCTACATTGCCATAATTAAGTGGCTTTTTCCAACCTTAGACCGGAAGGATGGCACTTGGCAGACATTATTAAATTGAGTAGAACCTCCACTTTAGCCTGTTTATACATTGGGTTCTACCCCAGCTCAATTTAAATGACACAGAGTATATATGAGTGCCAGTATTAATCTCAACAATGGGGCTTATTTTACACATTCATTTTTTCCACTTAAAATGGCACATGGAAAGTCCAGTCTTGTGTTCTCTTAATGTGTCTCCTTGAACATACAATAGAGCCATATAGTCATCACATCTGTTTTCAGACTCTCAAGCATGCATTTTCCATCATGCATCATGTCAGAGTCACACTTCCTGCGACTTTGTACTATGGAGGTAGCAAGGAGTTCAAAAAGTAATGTGAACTTTAATACTTTCTTTAGGCATATTATTTCTCCTCACAAAATCATATGCAAATAGGCTCATAGGTTACTGTGCCATGATTAATAATTGGAAGGGCAGCTACATGCTGCATTTGTGAGTTGCTTTGAAAACAGACTTTACTTTTGCTTAAAAACTATTTTCCATACTATTATGACACTTCTTTGTGACCTATATTCTAGGGTGAGCTAATTGAAAATATGAACACAAGAGTAACAGACTCTTTAATGAAGTTCTGCCCCCCCCTCCACACACACACACATACACTGGCTGGCCTTCAGAATGGACAACAACTTCCTGGAATAGGGTCAGATACTCCAGCCTGACCAGGGTGTCCAGGGTGTCTCCATGCCAAATGTCCAGTGGGAAAATGGCGATAATAGTTGGAAAACCTTTTTTCAAATTCTGTATTACGCAAAGGTACTGCTATGATTCATATCTAAAAATGGGAAGATCTAAAACGGCACCAACTGTAGGAGAATAATTTGGAGGGCTGAGTCTATGTTCCTTCAAAGACTTTTCAGTTTACAAACTTGCTTAGTATGCCAGTATGCCTAAAACTACAGTCCTTCCTACAGTACATACAGTATTTCAAACAGCAGGCAGTAACTGGAGGGACATACAGTACTTTCAAGGAAGAATTAATACATGTTCATGCCTGAGTAGAAGTGGTTGGTTTTTCTGGTAAATTAAGTAATTAGACCAATTAAGCAGGGATACATTTGTGGAACAAAACCCAGATCATCCAACCCTTCAGCAACTGAAGTTGAAACCCTTGAGATTAAATTATATAAATTAGTTTGAGATACATTAGGTAATATATAGGTATGAGCAAATATCAAGGAACTTGTTTGTACAAAGCTGATTAGTTTTATTTATAGAATTGACTATACTTTATCTGGCGTCTGGCTGGTCCCATAGACAAATAGACTCTCTACCACTGTGAGTAGCTGTAGCACTTTTTTGTGATCTTGACACTTTTCCATGTTAATTGTATATACATCTGTATACATGTCCCTTCTTTTTTCAATCTTATAGCTTCAATGCTTTTTCCTGCACACTAGCAAAGCAAACTACATCACCACAATTAGCTCTGAGAACGCTCTAATATAATACATTTTTAATGAGGCAATAAGACTTATGACAACTGGCCTTTGCCTTAGGCATGTTATCCAAAACACATCCCACATAAAGAATGGGAATTTGGGAGTGTATGTCAATAGGGCTGCAAAATGAGGGCTTGTTTTCTGCAGTGTTGTTGTTTCCAGACTGGTAGGAAGGCCTTTAGAACTCCCCAGGATTCAGATCTAAAGGTTTGCCTTATGAAGAATTGCACAGCTGTACAGCCTCACCATGATATTCTAAAAACTCTTTCTATCCAAATTAGACTGCCAGTGACAGGGCCATTTAAAGAGGAGGCCAAGGTAGGGTGCCCTAGGCTAATACTGTATCATGAAGGACTTGTTTTAGATTTAAAGACATTC
Organism: Lepisosteus oculatus; assembly: GCF_040954835.1. Lineage (NCBI taxonomy): Eukaryota > Metazoa > Chordata > Actinopteri > Semionotiformes > Lepisosteidae > Lepisosteus > Lepisosteus oculatus. The sequence continues at coordinate 20,693,748 of NC_090705.1, forward strand.
ACAAGACAGAATGTGTGAGATATGAATAGTGTCTATTAATGTAATCCGGAAAGCACTAATTATAGGACCAAATGGAACTCTGTTCCCTTTTCTTTTTCACTTTCATGTGTCCCTCCTGTTTCAAGCAGGTGAGACTAGAGTGTGCCTAGGCATATTTAGTAAAGAGTTTAGCAAACCAAAAGAGTTTAGATAATACCAAAAATGGGAGAATAAGTAAACATTGAGGAAACCGAAAAGGAAATTAAAAAATATGTTTATAATACTATAACATAATAATAATAATAATAATAATAATAATAATAATAATAATAATAATAATAATAATTGTTATTATTATTATTATTATTGTTATTATTATTGTTATTGTTATTGTTGTTGCTGTTGTTGCTGTTGTTCATGATGATGATGTTGTTGTTATTATTATATTAAGATAATAAAATGATATAATATAAAAATAATATAATGTATTTTATTAGGTTTTGTTGGAATGGGTGTTTGTGTAGCTGAGCTTGTGCTTATTGACTTATTTAACTTGCACTGACGTTACCCAGGCTGAGAAAATTGCGGTGCTCCGTTGTCCTGTTTAACACATGGATTCAATGCAAAGCAGATGAATTAATAAATTCATGAATTAATATATGACGTCACAGAAATGGGCAAATGTCGTGTTAAAGCAGTCAAAACCTTATCACTCCTCATGTGAGTTTATTATAACAAAAGTTCCAACATCTCTCTCACGCAGTGCTTCCTCCGAAGTAATTTAGCCAAGAGGCCTCCCACTCCCCGCCTCCGCCGGGCTCCCCCTCTCACGCGCAACCTAGCCACAGCGGAGAGCACGCTACAGGCTCGCAGCATTCACATGGCCACCCACAGAACGGAAGCGGGAATGCTTCCCTGGCAGGTGCTGGTGTACAGTACATGACACAACTGCTTGTCTACCTGCGATTTGTTAGAACGCACTGCGTTGGAAAACCAAAGCCACTATAGAGTGTAAATATACGAAGAAAGGTGTTGATTTTGCAAATAGTGGACATCTAAACTTCCTTGCGATGCTATAGCTAGGGTGGTTCCCTTACAGCACCTGTTGTGGTACTAAGCCTAAACTGTGCAAGCAGAAAAACGAGTATATGTCGGGGAAAGCAAGAATAGTCAGTTACAAGTCAGCAATGCCTTAAGGCATACTGTGTAATGCAAAATGTGACTGTTTCAAAGGGGCGCTTTTAATTAAACCTAGTAAGCGGCTGATCATCTAGTGATTGATATGGCAGTACAACTGCAATGGCTCTCGTTACACATAACTTATGTTTTAATGTTTTTTTAATGAAAGGTTAGAACTTACCGGTACCTGAGAAATAAAGACACGCGTAATGTAGCTATTTATCAGTCCCCGGTTAAATGTCTTGCAGAATCTTAGGAATTTACAGAACACGCAATACCAAATACGCGAGCCTGATTTATTTTGTAATATTTTGTAGTGGAATGATTTTGTTGAACTGCTCAGCACTTCTCTGTCTACCTGCCTGTGGGTCTAGCTGGCTTTCCTGCAAACTCGGTAATTTCGTGTACGATCAGAAGATGTTCCCGTTACCTTTGTCTTTGAATGCGCTCTCGGCTGCCATTGCATTTAGAATCGTACGTACAGTAGGTATTCCGTTCAGCTGAACCTGTCCTTCTCTATAATTCGGCAAAGAAACAACTCAAAAAGAAAATAAAGTGAAACAGCATAGAATAATCATACGGAGAAAAACGGTAAGACAGATAAAGTAGAAACGAATAAATTATTTGTAATACCCGCAAACATCAACCGATGGAAACAGTGCAAAGCCCCAATAGCTCATCTCTTCTTTGTAATGTTCTTTCTAATCTATCGCCTGTTTTATCCGAGTTTCCTTAGAAATACCCTATCCTAATTCTAAGCATCCTCCGAGTCGCGTGCAGTAATCGCTGAGGTCTTCTCCTCAGCTGTCTGCCTATGTATGTGAGGATCTGTGCGTGCTTACGCGTTTACATCCCTCTCTACCTCTCTCGTTCCCTCCCTCCACACACTTCTCCCCCGCTCCCCCTCCTTCTAAACCCCCCTTTTTCGCTGTGTCTCATTGACTTCAGTGTGTGATCCACACTCCTCTCCGACTCAGAGAAGGGGGGGGGCTGCTGGATATATGCTTTTCTGAACAAGCCGCTGGCTACAAAGACTGAATCCAGTTTCAGCGCAAAGACACACAGCAAGGAGTCTCCGGAGCCGGGAGTAAAGTATCTCCAAAAAGTGCGCAAAGCGAACATTGAAGCTCGAAGAACAGAGAAGCTCGCCTTTGGTTCCTTCAGCCGTTCTGGACGTTCGACCACCTAAACCAGAAGAACTGCAAATTGCGAAAGAAAAGAGCATTAGTGCTGAAAAGTCTGTGGATTTTTGAAAATAAGAGACATTCATTTAAAAAAAGTATTATTTTCTGTCTTAGAGAAGATTTTAAAGACAATCATTTTCGGATCTGAGTGATTTTATTGCCGAGTATTTTGTGGATGTTGATGCTACAATTTATCTTGGAAATATTTAGCTAAAGATTCTTCTTTTATTTTCTTTATTTTTCCACATTTCTGCGAGAAGTCCTGTTTGTTCTTGGTGTAAAATGAAAACTTTGAACTTATTTGAATCTCGCCCGTGGAATTGCTGATCCTCTATCGAAGACGTTTTGATGGAGTACTTTAGCAGAGTATTTATGGAACTCCCAACTTTTCCGAGGTAAGATTTTTAAAGCGTATTTTTTGCGTCTTAGCCTCCTTTAATTTGAAATATCCAAAAGCTTTAAGATATCTATTGTATACACATCATTATAAACCATCCTTCTAATCTGCTAGGGTATTGCATATAGGGATTGTAGCCTACTCATGATTAGGAACAATATTTTGAGATTGAATAAGACCAAGCACAACCATTCAGGGCTCAAATGCTTCATGATACATAACCCGCAAAGGATCATAAGGTTGATTTTATCAGAAGTAAATTTGAAGAATTTACCATACCAACTTATTTACAACAAAAAAAAATCCGTTGTTGTGCAATTCTGTTATTTGAATGCATAACAATGCAGTGATAAAACTTGCAACTAGAGGATTCTGTCATCTTTTGGAATGACACCGCTGAGAATAGGAAAAACATCAGTGTAGTTTCAGAGTCTGAGTATTTTAGTATGACATTTTGCTTTCATTGTATATTTATTATGCATTTCATGTGATAGTGAGGAGCTTGACTCCTGTGGTATTATCAGCTGCCTTTCATCCCCTGTCAAAATCGTGTAACGACTTCCCCTACGCCGACTGCCCATTTCATTCGCCTCATTGAGGGCAGCAAGGGTAGAGCTGCGCAGTGCAAGGATAAAAGTGTTAAAAATGTAATAATGTCGAAAGATACATTTTCCATGCGAGTTTCTTTTATTTTCTAGACAGGGAGGGGATGGAAGATAAAGCGCTTCACTATTCGCATTTAACTGCAAGGTTATAATTTCACAAAATATTTCAAGTCAATTACGCATAATTAAATTGTTCTTTTAATATGAAATCCCGTCAGCACGTACTGTATGCACATGCATGCAATAATTGGCTTTTAACAGCAATCCATTGTTTTCCTTGTTTTAGGGGAGCCCGTATTCTGAAAGTAAAAAGCTCAGTTTGTCCTCTAAGTGTCGGAGTTGCTCTGCCCTGGGGTTGAGAGTCTAGTCTTAGCCCTCACCAGCATTGGGCTCTCTCGGTACACCAATGCTCTACAAACGTGTTTTCGAATGTGCTATATTAGTGCTGTGAAATGAATAGAGCTTTAAATAAGAAAGTAGGCGAAAGTGCGCCTTGTGTTGACATTTAGTATCCAATTTTCTGGCACTGTTGTTTAATACGATTTTTATTGTTAAAATACAAATAATTTAAACAAAATTACACTAACTGCATGTGATTAATGTTATCGCCCAGTGTGTTACAGTAGAACTGTAGTGTCAATAATAATAATATTAATAATTTACGTGGCTCTTCCTTCGTCAGGTTTCTGAAACCTGCGGATTAGCAGGTGTGAAACCTGCGGATAACTTGCAATGGTACAGTAGCTGCAGAATTTCTGTAAGTCACCATTACCTGCAGTAAGCCGTTAGCCCCGGGTGTTTTTAGTATGGCGAGGGACCGAAACGAATTTGACACTTTCATCTTAATGAAACGGACATCATTCCGTCACTTACATTTCGTGTCTAAATTCTAACATCTTTATTGAATATGCATGAATTAAAGTAATTTACATTCAAGTGTAAAGTAAAGAGCAACGCAACAGTAAAGTAACAAGTCTGTTAAGAAAATATTTAGAGATTTTACAATTTGTTGACACAAATATGTTTTCTGTACTTTAATCCCAAAGTGTATCGTTTTTACATTGTTCTTACCTGTTTCACACACAGGTGCAATCTCTGAATCCCATCACTGTTTTGCATGTGTTAATCACATGTGTAGGAGGTTTGTACTACGTATTTTTCTACTTTTCTTTTCAAGTGCAGTTGCTGTGCAGCGCACCAGCGTGTAGAAAAGTACTGAAGTACTGCTGCTAATCCGGTGTGTAGGAGTTCTCTGATGCATTAACATCGCGAACAATACATTGGTATAATCTACAGTGAGAGAATTGAAAATCCGGTAATAACATTTATCTGATTTAGTTGATTGCACAGTTGACACAGAGGGATGGATTAATGTAATTAAAGATAAAAAGCTGATGAAAAACAAAGAATTTATAAATCAATAATGTTCAAAAACACGAAGTTACTATTCAGAAAAGTTAAACGTTTGTAACGTGCAGTTTCTACAGTATACTCTGTAATAAAGTTAGACATGAGGAAAATGGTGCTAATATATGAAGGATTTAAGGCACAGCGAAAAAAGACGGAATATTAGAAAGCTAATAGCCAATGCAAGTAAAAGAAGAATATAAAACCTATAATTCATTAATAGGAATTTGGCTCCATACAAGACTATGTGTTTCACTAAGTGAAAACAAAAACGATGTTTCGATTAAAAGAAATTGCTTTATTAAAAGGTTATCTCGAGCTGATGCAATAGAGAGTTCTAATGAAGGAAATAAATCGGAGTTTGAATGTTTCTTTCGGGGTACGACAGGCTCTTCAGTGTCAATTTTAATTATCCTTTTTACAAAGCGAAGTGGGAATAACAAGAACGCTTGTGGTTAGTTGGGGAACAGCTATTCGGTTTATTAAAAATAATAACAATGTCCTTAAACAAATGAATACAAATATTTTACATAAAACAATATGCCAATTCAAGTAATAAGACTTGAGACTGCTAAGTCTTGATGCCTTGAGCTTCCAGAGCAGAGAAAGAAGAGCTTCCCCTTTCTTACTGTAGGGGGGAGTCTGCAAACGTACAACTCCCTTCATGGCAAAAAGGGGCTGGAACGGAAGAGAGCGTCGCATGAGATGTCTCTGTGCGCACTGCTTACAACAGAAACACGGAGAAACCAACCAACTCGGTGCTTTTTTTTCTGTGTAGAACGCATTCATTCCTCTGGCGTCTATTTCGCATTAAAAAAAAACGAAGAAAGGAGGGAGGGGAGACTGGGCACATGAAAACACGCAGAGAAAAAGATTATATTCAACAAGTTGTATACAGCTGGTATATTACAGTACCTTCACTGTTTCAAACTGCTTCATACACACGTTTCTGGTAAACAATGCAAAACAATAGTATCTTATCAATCTACGTGATGCTATGCTTTTCATGTAAATTTGAGAATTATAAAATGTATTTTATTTTTTTTGTATCAAGTAATAACGACGTTCATGTGAACAATAGGGCGCAATCCGTTCACTAAGAAGTGGTTCTTAGACTATTGTTATCTGCTCGCTGCACGGGCGGACAAAGAGTGTTAACGTGTTTTGTTATCTTTTCTGTGTGTACTGCTGTATAATGTACAGTAGGTGACTACCGTGTTCCAGCTAACTTTTTTATGACGAAGAACAAAACGGAACAATGTTTTTTTTTCGGTTGCTACATTGTAGATAACCAACCCAGAGAACTGAAACCTTCAGCGTATTACTCCTTTCAATGGTTAGCTGCTGCACAGTGACCTAATGGTGACAAGAGGATACAGTATAAGAAGTAATAAAGTAATAACAAACTCCACCTGTAGGCTTCTGCGTGAGAGTGAAGCTTTAAAACATAGGCTAGATAAAGGATCTCAAAGTTGTTTGGCGCATAGCAGCTTTTAAAGTGTCGTTCAATGCACTTGTTCTCTTTTGTTTCTGGATATTTCCATCCTTATTTGCCAGTACTTTTCTGCAGCTTAGCAGATCAAGCCCGCTTGCTTTTTTCTATGGATTCTTACAGCTACATTCATTTTGTGGGATTCTTTTGAATGCATTTTCATTCTGGGCCGATGACTTACAAAATAAAACTAGATAAACACTCCTCTTTTCATGAGTCCACATTAATCAGCTTGAATCTCTCCACATATTGACACAAAGGATAATTTACTTCTCTTTGTTCATCATTCATTCATAGATGTTGTTATAACAACCATTAATTGATTGGGGCAAATCTTAGAATTGATGTTGCTTTTTGTATTCTAAGCTAGCTTTGAAGTCAGTCCTGTAGCTAGATGGGCAGAAGACAGTGAGAGCATTCTGCTGCAGTAGTAGTCATGCTGCTATCTTTGTCTGCCAACACTCGCACTGTGTAGGAAGTCTGGTTTGTTATTTCTTACTCCATTGGCATGGACACTATCTGTTGAACATGCCTGAATAAAAGAGTATGTTCTTCATTATCCTTTATCATGAAAGTGTTCAAAATTGCTATTATTTTGTGCTTTAGTGCTTCATAGAGGAGGAGCAATATCTAAAATTATGCAAACAGCAAACAATAATTTGTGTAAGTGCTGTATCACTTTGACTTTAGAAATCTTCTGTGCTAAAGTGTCTTTGGGATATGTTTGATGATATAGAATGCCACTATAAAGCCTCTCAGCAATGATGAAACATATTACTGTATATTTTCTGGCCATAGTTCAGTTTCAGCAGTGTTTGCTTTCTGTTTTAATGCAACAGTCCAGAGCTGACAGTCCAATACTTTCACAAAACTAAATCAAAATCTGTTATAGTAAGGAGAACATCATTGATCTTGCTATTTCTATATTGTTCTTAGCACTCTGAAGACAAATGTGATATAAGGAAACATTCCAAAACTTCAAAATGATATTTCTGCTACATACCTACTGTAAGTTGTTTCCTCTCAACTGAGTTGTAAACTCTCAACAGTGGTAACTCAAAAACAGTGAACAAGCTGTCAATAAAGTCAAGCTTTGTACTCAGCAAGGTAATTCTGAGCAGAGACAGCAAACTCAAAAAAATAACACAAGACATATAAATTAGATATGAAAAATTAACTTTCTCAAGGCGATCCTGCACTTTAGAATGTCTGTCATTGGTTTTGAAAGCTTTAATCTGTTTTTTTTTTGTGTGTGCCTGTACTTCCAATCACTACCTACTTGTTGCTACCAGCAGAATGAGAATCACTCAATCAAATTTAAGTTAAGTGCTATTTCATGCCTTGTCTCTAATGGAACTGCACCAGATTACATTAAAACTAAAGATAATACAAAAATAAGAATTTTTGAAAATAAGAATGTACCCTTGTATGAAGGTCAAACTGCACTGTTTTTCTCTGTCACAGCAGATGTCTTTTATTTCCTTACTTTATGGCAGTTTCACCAGTTCCACAGCACATCACTGCCTAGGACTGTACAGACTTTACTGCACCGAGCTCCAGGCTACACTTAGGGGGCTTTGCCTCTTCCTTATTTTGACCTTTCTTGGAGGTATACAATTTGTTATACCCACACAATTCCGAACAGCCAATTGAGTGTTTTTACTTATCAGCTAAAATTTATGAACCATGTAACCCTAGAGTGGATTAGGAAGAATGAAAAAAGCTTCTCAGATTCACCAACTTTATAGCCACTTTAACATGAAATAGGCAATATACAGTACCAATTGCAGGAGAAGCATGTCCCTTACAGGCAGCTTTGAATGTCTGCAGGCACTTGGGAGGTGCTGCTGAGACCCAGGAGAGTCAAGTAATACTACCCTACCCTTCGTGAGCCTGACTTATTCTGTGCTACAGCTTAGGCATTTTGACATCTTACATGGTTGATTTCAATGTTTATGTTCTTTTTTATTTGTTACAGTTCTTTTTCATTTCAACTTGCAAACAAAATTTCCTGCTATATCACCTTGGGTCACAATCAACATACAGTATATACTATATTTTAATTCTAAGTGATTGTGCACACTGCAGATATGATTTTTAATAACATATACTGTACCAGTGAAGTAATCATTTATGTCCTATATTTCTTGTAAGTGATTCAGCTTTTACTAGGAACCAGAATTTCTTCTATCATAAAACAGTCTGCTTTTTGTTAATGTTCAACATTACTTGTGCTAAAGATATTAATTTTTCAGCTATTAGGAAGATAAATGTATGGTGATGTCAATTGCAAACTGCAGACAGTCCTATAATAATAACCTTTGCTGTTCATTAGAGACAAGCACCAATAAAAAATAACTTTATTAGGAAACACATTTTTTTTTCTAAGATGTCCTGTGGCTCCAGGTTGTCTGGCTGAATGATATAGCTATGGAATAGTTAGGTCCTATAGCAGGGCTTGTGCTGAGCACTGATCTTTTCTGGATGATGAACAACATTAATGAAGTTAGATTCATTAAAGTGTTTTTGTCATTCTCCCACCAATACCAGAAAATGAGATTTACTTATTTAAAAAGTAGGAAGAGGTTGTCAGTGTTTCATAAAGCACACACAGCAATACATTAACAATATACTGTAGCAACTCACATGCTGAAATCTTCATTGCTTTCCTTTACTTTCAGCTTATTTAATCTTTTAGAACAAAATATCTCTATACAGTATAATGGCCATTCCTGTTATTTTCCTCTTATAGTGATAAAGCGTCTGTAACTTCTGTAAGCTTCTGTCCATAAGATCTGTAACTACTCTTGATTTTTCAGACAGGTCATTGTACATTTATTCAATGCCATACGCAGATGAAAGTTAAAGTATGAGCTCTTACAGTATGCCCCCACATCCATAGAAGTAATGTGAAAGATTAGAGACGCCATATTAGGGTGTGAGATCATCCTTGGAATGTTCTTTCAGGTTTATATATTTGTTTTCTGTTATTATGAGTCTCAGTGGCTTTCACCTCTGTTTGAATTTTTGATTAAAAAAAACTTCAGTAACAATTTACTAATCCAAGATGGGATGATGATGAAATATGCAAATCCACACCTGTTTTCTGATATTTAGCTATTGCCTCCTCATAAATGCATCTATGGTCACGGTCTCTGTTATCAGACTTCAGCATGTCTAGCTAAAGAGGAACGGTGTGGAGACAGCTCAGAGGAGGCAGCAGGTCACAGACAGCATCTGCCTTGTGGCCTGACTTTGTAAGCGCTCTGTGCTGTGGTGGGAGTGTGAAGATGTGATTGTGGGCCCATGGGGGTTAGGCAGTGTAGTGCAGCAGACTGAACAACGTTATGGGAGCGGGCTTCAACAGGCACAAACAGCATTGGCTCTGCCTTCCTGCCTAGCTCTTGTTCCCTTGTGAAAAAGGAAAACTGCAGCATTTAACTCTCATCAATAATGAAGAAGCTGTGGAGTTCTACTGTGAATGGTTCTTCTGCTGCTGCAGGTCAGAGTGATGTGGGATGCTTTTGGATGCTCTGCTGTTTTGAGCATTACTTGTTTTTCTGCTTGATGGTTGTTACTGTGTTTTATTTAGTCATATTGAAACTGAGGCAGTCTGGTTTACAAAAACCATTGTGATTCTTCATAGACTTTATCCTTGTTCATTTCTTTTGCTTTTTGTAATAAGATAGGACTGTAAATGTAAAGAAAAAAACTTAAATTTCTTAAAGTTGGTTGCACAGCAATGTTCAAAATGACAGCAAAAGAAAAGGAAGGTTTTATGTTGTACACAAGGTTTAAATGATTAAAAAAATCATTTGTGTCAGCATGTTTCAGAAATGCATCAACAATTTATTGTTCTAAGGAAAGCTTTATGTGGATCTTTATGTAATAATCACTTGGCTATAGATTGTAATAATGTAGATAATGATTATATACAGTACTAAGTAATGCCTATAAAGTACATCACAGACCATAAGCATATACTGTACTGTATTGTGTAGTCTTTTGTTTGTGGATTTACAGTGATGCAAAAGTGACTTACACTATGATGTACTTGCCAAATTGAATTTAGTGCTTTTTTTTAAAAGATCAGGTATTCCTAGGTTTCACTAAGAAAACCTCATGGCAAAGAATTTGCTGGATGTCAGAATCTCTGGTGGGATAGATTGTTATCTCTAGGACCAACTCCTGTCTGTGTAAATGTATGAGGTTCATTACAGACTGTCTGTAGTCAGGGAGTTTTCTGAAATCTCCTGCCTTCAATAGTCACACCTTTAATTATCTGTCAGTAAACCATGTACATACAAAAGGGAGTTTTCATCTTGTTTCTTTGTGTTGTTTTGACAGTTTAGCAGGTTAATAAAACCCATGCTTCCTTAACTTGATTTTCCCAGTTCTTACATGGCTCAGGAGACGTCCTGTCTAACCCTCATATTAAATTGGTTCTCCACACTCCCCAACAGGGATTTCATTCCTAGAATTCCACACATACGAAAATTTGCAGTGTCTGAGAATATGTTGCTCCTTCCTTATTTTTGATAATTAAATTCTTGATAAAGCTCCCTACGAGCACACACAAGCTGCAAGGTCTAGAAATTTCTTTCCCTCTCAATCCGTTTTAATTATAAACTAATTTGCTTTTAAAGTCGCATTGGGGTACTTTCTGTTCCTGACAATATTCTCCCCAATTCCTTTTTTGGTGTTTTTTTTTGTTTCTTTAGCACTATCATTGCTCCCTTTCATTTTCTCCAGCTAGCTACAGTACATCCTCTGTACCTCTTTTAGAATACAGGATATTTTATGTACTGTAACACATTTGCCTTTCCTTTTCTTTGAAAAGAGAATTTACATTTTCAGTTTTCCAAGGAATTTGTAGGGGTTTAGAAGATGTTTCTGATCTGAGACAAGGGACGGTGGAGGTGAACTTCATGACCCCTGGGTTTGATAGGGTTTAAAGTTTGATAGCAGGTAGAGAGGAGAGTTGACATGAAGAGAGTAATGAGACACACTCATGTATCTAAAATCCCCAAGCCAATGAAAATTGGAAGTATAGCTGCCACAAGTTAGTTCCTTCTTTTCTCTTCATGGCTGTGACCTTATACTGCATTTACAGTGAAAGACGTAAATGTACATCCAGGTAGAACTTTTTAACATTCCAGAGAATCTGATGGTCTGATGGCATGATTTGCTCTGGTTAAAGTGGGCAATTGTGCACAGGAGCCATTATGACCCATTTAATGTGTTGATGAGCCTGAAAGAAAAACGAGAGACTCTACAAACAGTAGAGAGAAGTTGGTAATTTGAGGTTTCTGTTTTAACATCTGTTTTCATTAATATATTTTTTTTAAATCCCCATTGTCTTACCTTCAAATGTATGATCACCTACATTTTCAAAAACTTTGCTGGGACAAACCTGTAATGAGTTTGTGTTTCTTTGTGCGTGGTGTACCTGCTACTTAATTCCCCAATAAAACTATACATTAAACCTTATTGTAAAAATAAGAAGTTGAATACATGATGTCAGCATGATCGTTTATATGGTCTAGTACATTTTCAATAGCCAGATTCTGCGGAGTCAGCGGCCACTTTTGCAGTCTTGGAGCTCTGGATTTGATCTTCTCCATTTCCTGTTTTCAATTATATGCATGAAATAATGCCTAAGGGAACATCTGCTTTCCTTTTTAAATTACCTATAGGCTTTATGAGTTTATTTCACAGCATCACAGTTCATGCTGTAGATCTTAGTTGCTTGTTTCCTTTTGCTGGAACATTGTTTATAAACGTTTTTAAGGAAATGAGAAATGGAGCCTGTAACTTATAAGTACCTTATTCAGCAGCAGAGCACAACAATAATGGAGATTTACATGGTAGCCTTCCCTTTCCCTCCTTTCTGTTAAAGATAATACAGTACATATACTATTAATTTAACCACCTTTCAGCGACAGTGTCCAGTTTCCCTTTGTGGCTTAATGCCAACTCTTTGTCCTCTGGGCATTGACTTGGAAGATTAGATCTATTTTATAAACTGCAGCAGGAATTTGGAAGCACTGTGTCGTACCTGTCACCCATCAGTGGCCACCCCAGAGCACATGTAGCACAGTACTGGGAGTGACATCTGCTTCCTTATCTCAGCTTGTTCATTCAGAATCTAATATGATTAATAATAATGAAATCACCTGTATCTAGTTTTCAAGGACAG